>NC_139625.1:21637195-21647195 GCF_964638095.1 Poromitra crassiceps | reverse complement strand
TACTGGAGAATGGGTTTCCGGGCGTAAACTCTCCAAGGTGTTGGTTTGTGACAGCAATAAGCCGGACTGCGGCTCCATAATAAGCCGAGACACTGCATCCCACTCCACGCTTCTCCGCTGGCTGAACTGTGACGGGCCCCTTCCTATTGTTAACGAGGATTGACAAGTACATGTTGTTCCCCTCAGGGAGCGCAGGGAGAGGGAAAAGGCGAGAACTGGACCGTGTGTTCCGACACCGAGTCGACCTGCAACCTTTATTGTGTTTTTCTAGGAGAGCGCGCCTGATTCATCTCCGTATTTGTCGCCATGGCGATGTCCCAGGAGGGACACAGGCGGTGGCCTGCTGTTTGCTGTCTTGTATTCTTCAGTGGATTATCGTCTGGAGGGGAGGGGTTCGGCAGCACCATGTCAGTTGTCAAGTTGATTCGAGTCTCATGTATTTATAAGGTTATATACCGCCCATATAGCTCATCTATTTATAGTAAGGCTATATACCGCCCATATACAGTAGCTTATCTATTTATAGTAAGGTTATATACTGCCCATATAGCTCATCTATTTATAGTAAGGTTATATACCGCCCATATAGCTCATCTATTTATAGCAAGGCTATATACCGCCCATAGCTCATCTATTTATAGTAAGGCTATACCGCCCATATAGCTCATCTATTTATAGTAAGGTTATATACCGCCCATATAGCTCATCTATTTATACTGTAGTAAGGTTATATACCGCCCATATAGCTCATCTATTTATACTGTAGTAAGGTTATATACCGCCCATATAGCTCATCTATTTATAGTAAGGCTATATACCGCCCATATAGCTAATCTATTTATACTGTAGTAAGGTTATATACCGCCCATATAGCTCATCTATTTATAGTAAGGTTATATACCGCCCATATACAGTAGCTTATCTATTTATAGTAAGGTTATATACTGCCCATATAGCTCATCTATTTATAGTAAGGTTATATACCGCCCATATAGCTCATCTATTTATACTGTAGTAAGGTTATATACCGCCCATATAGCTCATCTATTTATAGTAAGGCTATATACCGCCCATATAGCTCCTTGACATTACAGCCCTCCAATGATTTCTGGATGCCATTGTTCTTGTCTGAGTGCATAACAACAGCTGTCCAGCAGCCACTCAAAACGCCACATGGTCCAGAGATCCTTCATTCTGCCCCTGAAAGTGCAATCCATTATATCAATTGGCTACTTTCTGTGGGAGACCTTGCATCTCCCAAAATAAATCTTTTCCAGCGCTGAGCACTCTTTTTTCTCCCTGTTGATTCTTTGATTTTGGACACTTTACAGCTGGTTATTGACGGCCTGGCTCGGTCTCAGGGCCACGCAAACGCTCGAGGCAAAAAGAGGCGCTTCAGCATCTGAGTTTGGGGAGGACTGTTGCTGCAGATGCACGGAGGAGCTGATGACTGCAGTCTGGCTTTCCTCAGTGTTGCTCTCTGGCTCTGCTTCAGGAGCTCATGGCGCCCTGGTGAAATCTGATGGGTGAATCAAACGCAACAGCTGATGTGTTCATGATGCAATACGCCGCAGAAAGCGAGTAAGCACATCATCAGCGCTCAACAGCCCCTTAGATTTACTCGTTATGTACTCATCATGTCAGCCCGCGGGGCGGGGGTGCACGTTCCCACGCACACGGGTAATGCTGCACAAGTGTTACACGCACAGGCATTGTAGCCAACAATAATCCTGTCATCTGCAATAGAGAAAGGCAGAATTTCCAAATTGGGAAATCCCCCATTAGAAAAGTTGCATTTATTGACTTTATTTATTGTTGATGTGACATTTCCTGTATCATTTCCTGTAATTACCTGCTAAAAATGACAGACAGAACTTATTTTTATATTGTAACACTTTTACTGATTGTATACTGTAATGTTAGCCTGGTAAACTAGCCGGTCACGTGAACTCACATTTCATTTCGTTCTACCAGACCGTCTGGCCTCCAGCCCTGGGAGGGTGTTTGCAGAAATTGCAAAGTGCTCTAGCCAATCAGTGACCTGCCTCGTAGTTGACATCGTAACCGGCCAATCAGGAACGCCTCTGGGAAAACAGTCATGGCTGCCTCCATGCCTGTCCGCCTCAAGCAGTAACGTCAACGTTCATCGAGTTTAAACAGCCATAAAGTGCAGTTATTGCAGAAATTGACTCAATAACAACAATTAAGCAAGTACAGGACTATGCAACAGCGGATAAGATGTCAGAAAATATGTTTTCTGCATGTCCTACCTCAGAGGTCTATCACAGTTAGCAGGGACCTGCTGTCCCACCTCAGAGGTCTATCACAGTTAGCAAGGATCTACTGTCCCACCTCAGAAGTCTATGACAGTTAGCAAGGATCTGCTGTCCTACCTCAGAGGTCTATCACAGTTAGCAGGGATCTGCTGTCCCACCTCAGAGGTCTATCACAGTTAGCAAGGATCTGCTGTCCCACCTCAGAGGTCTATCACAAAGTTAGCAGGGATCTTCTGTCCCACCTCAGAGGTCTATCACAGTTAGCAGAGATCTGCTGTCCCACCTCAGAGGTCTATCACAGTTAGCAAGGATCTGCTGTCCCACCTCAGAGGTCTATCACAAAGTTAGCAGGGATCTTCTGTCCCACCTCAGAGGTCTATCACAGTTAGCAGAGATCTGCTGTCCCACCTCAGAGGTCTATCACAGTTAGCAGAGATCTGCTGTCCCACCTCAGAGGTCTATCACAGTTAGCAGAGATCTGCTGTCCCACCTCAGAGGTCTATCACAGTTAGCAAGGATCTACTGTCCCACCTCAGAGGTCTATCACAGTTAGCAGGGCTCTGCTGTCCCACCTCAGAGGTCTATCACAAAGTTAGCAGGGATCTTCTGTCCCACCTCAGAGGTCTATCATAGTTAGCAGAGATCTGCTGTCCCACCTCAGATGTCTATCACAAAGTTAGCAGGGATCTGCTGTCCCACCTCAGAGGTCTATCACAACGTTAGCAGGGATCTTCTGTCCCACCTCAGAGGTCTATCACAGTTAGCATGGATCTGCTGTCCCACCTCAGATAGGTCTATCACAGTTAGCAGGGATCTGCTGTCCCACCTCAGAGGTCTATCACAGTTAGCAGGGATCTGCTGTCCCACCTCAGAGGTCTATCACAAAGTTAGCAGGGATCTGCTGTCCCACCTCAGAGGTCTATCACAGTTAGCATGGATCTGCTGTCCCACCTCAGAGAGGTCTATCACAGTTAGCAGGGCTCTTCTGTCCCACCTCAGAGAGGTCTATCACAGATAGCAGGGATCTGCTGTCCCACCTCAGAGGTCTATCACAGTTAGCAGTGATCTGCTGTCCCACCTCAGAGAGGTCTATCACAGTTAGCAGGGATCTGCTGTCCCACCTCAGAGAGGTCTATCACAGTTAGCAGGGATCTGCTGTCCCACCTCAGAGAGGTCTATCACAGTTAGCAGGGATCTGCTGTCCCACCTCAGAGGTCTATCACAGTTAGCAGGGATCTGCTGTCCCACCTCAGAGAGGTCTATCACAGTTAGCAGTGATCTGCTGTCCCACCTCAGAGAGGTCTATCACAGTTAGCAGTGATCTGCTGTCCCACCTCAGAGGTCTATCACAGTTAGCAGGGATCTGCTTCCCACCTCAGAGAGGTCTATCACAGTTAGCAGGGATCTGCTGTCCCACCTCAGAGAGGTCTATCACAGTTAGCAGGGATCTGCTGTCCCACCTCACAGAGGTCTATCACAGTTAGCAGGGATCTGCTGTCCCACCTCAGAGAGGTCTATCACAGTTAGCAGGGATCTGATTGTCCCGAATGGATTTGGATTTTACTGGATCCAACGCTGATTGGCTGAAGGAATTGTCTGTCAAGGTACGTACCCGCCCAACTTCCGCCCACTGCAAACTCTGGGTGAAAGCTGGAGGCCAGACGGTTTGGCAGAACAAAATGAAATGTGAGTTCACGTGACCGGCTGGTTTACCAGGCTACTGTAATGTTGTCCTTACTGTAACTTTCAGTGTTCAGAAACTCTTTTATTGTTTTTTTTTAATTGAGCTACGTTTATCTTACCAATCTCTGCTTTTATCTCTGCCTTTTGATCATGTAAAGCTCTTTGAGTTGCCCTGTATGTCTGTACCGTTTGTGCTATAAATAAACTTGACTTGACATAATAATAATAATAACAATAATAATAATAATAATAATGAAATATGACAATGTATAAAATTATTAAGACTTGCCTTCATATACTTAATGGTGGGGTTGTCTCGGAATCTTCCTGGGAAAGTCCTATACCAGACATTGGCTGTTTAACATAGAAAAGCTTTCATTAAGTGGGTGCAGGTTAAATCACTGTTGTGTTCTGTCAGTCAGCAAGTCGGTAGGGAAAGTAGCAAAAACAGACATTTTATTCATATGAAATTACTGAGGCTCATTGCCTTCGACATATTAAGATCCCCCCACCTCAACATTTACAGTGTTTTGGAATCAAACCTCTCAAATAGAACTTAGCCAAATGCAAAGTGGGGTTGATGGACATGAATAACGCGGCTCAGTGGAGCGTGGCAGAAGTGCTGTGAGAGACGCCAGAGACTCGATGCATCTCCAGCAAAGCCCTGCTTGATGTGCGAGTGTATGACACTGTATTGTATTGCATTAGCAAAATGAAAAATCATAGCCGGCCTGCGCTTGTTCATAATTCTTTTACACTGGCAACTAAATTAATTGGCATTTACTTTCCCCCCAAGGACAAAAGCAGTGTACGACTGAAACATGACCCCGTCACCGCGTCGCATTTGAAAAGGTTTTCCGAATAGCATTTTGATTTGCATGTTTCCTCCTGACCAACAAGAATGAGCAATTAAGGTGTGCTGCACTCGAGGAAAGACGGGCGGAGAAATCACACGGCGCGGCTCAACCTTCTGAGAGTAAGCAATTAACACCTGCTCTCCCACCCTCGCTCGCCCCTTCTGCCTCCCACTAATTATTTTACAACCTCTTCTTACCCCCATTAAATCCCAAAATAGAAGGTTGTGCGTGTAGGTGCGTGTGGTCTCTCTCTCTCTCTCTCTCTCTCTCTCTCTCTCTAGCTCTCTCTCTCAAACTCTCTCACACAATGGTTACAAATAAATAAGAAAACTGACCCAGTAGCTAACCAGAATAAAATGTTGGCAGTTTACTCTTCTGCAAACCGTGACGTTCAACGTTTGTGAACCAAAAATACGTTGCATTATCATATGTCAAACTAGAGGGCACTTGGTTGGTACCTCCGCCATGGCATGCGGTGTCACGTGATCTGTTTGGAACTTAGGTGCCTTTTCGTGATTGGCTACCCCCATTGTCATGCCTCCTTTTGGCCAATGGGCGTGGGACGTTAATCAGTTCATTGCCACGCCCACTTTTGGCCAGTGGGCGTGGAAAGTTAATCCTTTCTAAGTTGGCCCATCACCTGCTTTTCTGCCAAGTTTTGTGCAAATCCGGTCCATAGGTTTTCGAGATATCCTGCTGACAAACAGACAGGGGCGAAAACATAACCTCCTGCCAACTCCGTAAAGGCCCAGCCAACTCCGTGATGGAGGTAATTAACTGTAATTTTCCAACGTACCTTTGAAAATGTAGGTTAATTTGAAAACATTAGCTTACTTGCTAACGCGGATATACAGTAGCTACACCTATCTAGAAATGTTGATATGCAACATATTTTGGTTCACAAATTCAACGTGTCCATGCTTTGCAGAAATGTAAACTGGCAATTGTATTCAGGTGGCCAGGCTGGTAGAACATGTTATGGTAACAGTAGGCTACTGCCGTTTATACTATTTACACATTCTCTCTCTCTCTCTCTCTCTCTCTCTCTCTCTCTCTCTCTCTCTCTCTCTCTCTCTCTCTCTCTCTCTCTCTCTCTCTCTCTCTCTCACACACACAAATGGAGTAGCTATAGGCCTGTTAAAAGCTATTCAGCTATTCCTGCTCCTTCCATTACAGTGTGGTACACAGTGCATTTGCTATACTTAGCCGCCTGCCCACAGTGAAGGTACTGCATGTGCTCACTCTGGGGAGGAAGTTTAGCATTGATGTCAAATCGGAGTTTATAGAATGGACCGTCGCAACACAGAATGTAACTGGGTAGAAAGGACACCCGCTTGTGTTTCATGGTAATTCATATAGATGGCTCATGTTTGATATTGTTGTCATGTTGTAATTATTGTGTCATATGTGGAAATAGCACGAGACTCAAAAATCACATGGTAACACATCAACTGCTATGTAGTTTTGGCCCCGTTGTGCTTTTTTTATCCTTTTTTTGCAGGAAGAACAGATGTTCTTTGATTGCTTTTAACGTCTTGTAAAGTGTGTTTTTACGCCATTTTGATGTGCTAAAATAAAAGAGAAACCTCAATGGACGTTTGGGATTGCTTGTAATAAATCAAAGCCGCCTACTCCGAGGCTCAGGGAGGAGTCTGTGTACTCACTACTCACAAGGGGGGGTGTGAACACAATCGGCCCAAAGAAAGAACGTTTATGTGCCAGAGCCTTTCATTCTGCTACATTCTCCCGCTTATAGCTCTTGGAGAGAGTCCAGGCGTTGGAAGATTTTCACTGGCACAGTCAAAATGAATCGATGTAACACAATTCAGCCAAGTCGCCCCGTGTACTACCGGCATTAAAGCTACAACATCCTTCAGCACGGTAATCGAAGTGCGATTTGTGCTGAACACTGGCATGAAAGTTTCCAAAGACTTTCCCTTTGACTTCGCTGAGCGTGTATATACCCACTCTATCCGCTTTGTTTCTGTGATGTGCTGGGCAGAGCTGCAGCTTTTTCTCCACTGCTTTATTGAAGCTATTTCCTTTTTTCTTCTCCGCTGGGGGAGTGAGAGAGAGATGGCAAAAAAAAAAGACTGAGTGAAATGGGCTTTGAGAAGGAGCTGGGAGGAGGGATTGTGGAGAGGGGGAGTTGCACACTTTTGCCCTCCCCCCAATGGGAGTTGAATGGAGATGGGGATTTGATGTGGGGGGGGGGGGGGGGGGGGGGGGCTCCTTTCTACACCCACCCTAAGCTTGGGTATGAGAGCGGAACCTTTCAAAAAGAGACATGATTTATTAAACCGGTTTACATGAGGGAGCGCCGTCATGAAGTTCGCCAATGTTCTAATTCTTTACCTTTTTGAAGTTGGCGATGCCTCCCCCAAAAATGTGCTCAACATACAGATGTATTGTGCAACATCGTCCCTGTAGCCGAGTGCTGCTGCTGCCCCCTCGAGAAGTAATCCTGGACTGAATTAAATTGACCTGTGAGGTTAGACACGGATAATGAAATGACAAAAAGAAAAAGTACGATAACACACCGAATAGATAAATGAAACACACTCATGGCAAGTCACGGCATGCTTTTTTGCTTTTGATTAATCGCATGTTCCTGTTTGGTTGATCTTTTATGCTCCATTGCTCCTGTTTTTTCTTTTTTTTTTTTTTTACTTCTGTAGCAACTTCTGTAGCACTTTGAGATTTATTGCAAATGAAACGTGCAGTACAAATCAAATGTACACAGAAAGAGTCAACAGAAAGAGCGACCACAGTAGATGAAACAAACATAGATCCAAATAGTTGCATAAGGTAGTGGCCCTCATATTAAAGGATAAGTCCTCTACCGCAGTGGTTCTCAAATGGGGGTCCGGGGACCCCCAGGGGTCCTTGAGGGGGTTCCAGGGTTTCCCCAGCCAAAAGCGGGGTAATTTATTTTCGCTAAGTAACACAATGACTATTTTGGTCACGGGTTTTATACACTTTCTGTAATAAAACATCTAAAAGCATCAATCTTATGATCATAATGGGACCGCGGGACAAAATCCTATCAAATGGGGGTCTGTGGTTTAATTTTTGTCAGTTTAGGGGTCCTTCATGTGAAAAAATTTGAGAAGCACTGCTCTACTGTATTTCTTGTCTGAATGCATGTACAGTATGGAAAGAACGGGAATGTACAGTACTGTATAATTATAGTAATTTGCATTGCATTGCATCCCTTTGCACTGTATGCAAGATCATTTTGTCTTTCCTTAGTGTCACTATAGAATCTATAGTCAATGTCTCGTCATAGACGCTGGGGTAGCAGGCTGGGGGTGTGGTCAGGGTGGGGTAAATCCTCCTGTTCTCCCCATTATGGATGTTCATAAGTTATCGAAAATCGATAATTGATCGTTAAGGAATGGAATCGATCATGTGCAATTTTTATCGATTTTGTTATTATTAAAAAAAAAAAAAAAAATTTGCGGACTAGGTTTGGGTGGAATTCGTTCCTCCTCGCCCCACTCCATTGCACAGCCGACTAACGTGAGGTGGAGCTTCATATAGTCTCTAGTTTTCTGGCTGGGCACGGGCCTTTGTGCCAACAAAACTGTTTTAAACATGGGGAATTCACACCGGCATGCGCCAGGGACAGCAGTGTTGGAGAGGAGACACATTGAAATAAAGAGTTAATTGAGGAGAACACGTTGTCTTTCGTATTTTCTGCCATAGGCATTCATTTTGTAAAAAAAAATTATATATATATATATTAAAGAAAATATTAAAAAAATATTATTATTAATATGATCGATAATCGATCGTTAATTTTCCCCGATTTTTGATTATGGAAATTTTTCAAAATGAACATCCCTACTCCCCATTCAGCATAGTTAGCATTTAGCTGCAAGCCCAGCCCAGGCAGACAGTACCGGTGATAGAGAGGCAAAGTGAACATCACTTCCTGCTTCAGCACTGTACCAGAGATTTTCTTCCTCGATTTATTTTCCCATAGACATTTTGTAAAATGCGTAAAAAAATAGTTTTACTTGGTGAAAAAATAATAATTTTGGTCTGAGTAAAATGTTATGCTGTCTCTCCTGTAATTATGATGCAAAGTACTGTATATGATGGCCATCCCCATGTTCAGTTATGTCTCATAAGTTGTTGTGGCAATGTTTGGGTTGATACCATTTGTTACACAGATTTGGTGCTAGATTTAGCCATTTTTGACCATTCGAGAATTGATAAAAAAAATGGTCAAAAGACCAGTGCTATTTAAATCATCTATCACAATATTTGATTGAACAAACGCAAATGCTGTGGCTTTACAAACTGTACTGTAGCTTGGATGAATAGGTACTGTATTTGTCCAATAGAACTCACTGAGTTTTTTGTAATGGACGCTGCTCTAATACTAAGCACTTACAGTGTGGACGAGCGCTTTGGGTCCATTGACGTTCCATTTGTCCTGAAACAAGTACACGTTGTTATGATGACAGAATGACAGATCATTATATTTGTCAGCAGATTCAGCTAGTGAAACAATCCGTTGTGAAGTGGGTAATCACAAATACATTGTTCTCAACAACATCAACAACAAAAGGCATTTTATTTGGGACCAACCATTCGACCAAAACATACAGTAGGCCCGGTGAGGTGAATCTATAGATCAGGTAGATCAAACTAAACTTTTGGGTATTACACGAGACAATATACACGGGCAACGCACATTGAAAAAAGGCACAAAGAAGAGAGAGAGAAAATCCCAAACAACCTCTATAATAAATTCCTATGCAGCTCTACTAAACACACTTAACCAGCAGACACGCATCGCTAAGTCTTTTCACACTCCCTGTACCAAACTAGAGAACGGTGGAAACATGGACTGGTCCTAGCATCACGTCACACAGACAATGCAATAATATTATAGCAATTAAAGCAATTACAAAGAAAAAATAAACATTTATGACCACACTGCCTCTCTCAACCGAGTGATTGATTTGAATTTTGTTTCTTGTCTTGCACCGACTGTTCCCTCTTATTTCCCCCAACGTTTAATTTGTTGTAATTGCTTTTCTCACTTGATTAATTATGGGAGTAATGTGGCTATTGTGCATTATTCATGGGGCAATGTTGTGATTGTTCTCCTCAGTTATTTCTGTCTGTCTAAATTGTCTTGGGAATATCTTATTTATCCAGCATATTGTC
>NC_139625.1:21541886-21636995 GCF_964638095.1 Poromitra crassiceps | reverse complement strand
GCGCCTTTCACACCAAAACTTTCCGACGCCCAACAAGAAATCCTCCTCTCGCCAAATATTAAAAAAGATCCTCATTTCCCATGCAAATTACTTGATATACTGTAGATAATTAATTACCGAAATGTCACACAGATTCCATCAGTCACAGTATTTTTAGAATTGGAATTAGAATAACCGGATAAAGCAAACCTCTTATTCAAAGTTTTCAAACATTTTAATACTTCAGTCATCAGCTCTGTCTCTACAGGTATCTGAGTTACAGCTCTGTCTGTACAGGTATCTGAGTTACAGTCAGCTCTGTCTGTACAGGTATCTGAGTTACAGCTCTATCTGTACAGGTATCTGAGTTACAGCTCTGTCTGTACAGGTATCTGAGTTACAGTCAGCTCTGTCTGTACAGGTATCTGAGTTACAGCTCTATCTGTACAGGTATCTGAGTTACAGTCAGCTCTGTCTGTACAGGTATCTGAGTTACAGCCCTGTCTGTACAGGTATCTGAGTTACAGCTCTGTCTGTACACGTATCTGAGTTACAGCTCTGTCTGTACAGGTATCTGAGTTACAGCTCTGTCTGTACAGGTATCTGAGTTACAGTCAGCTCTGTCTGTACAGGTATCTGAGTTACAGCTCTGTCTGTACAGGTATCTGAGTTACAGCTCTATCTGTACAGGTATCTGAGTTACAGTTCTGTCTGTACACAGGTATCTGCATTACAGCTCTGTCTGTACAGGTATCTGAGTTACATTCAGCTCTGTCTGTACAGGTATCTGCGTTACAGCTCTGTCTGTACACAGGTATCTGAGTTACATTCAGCTCTGTCTGTACAGGTATCTGGGTTACAGCTCTGTTTGTACACAGGTATCTGAGTTACAGCTCTGTCTGTACACAGGTATCTGAGTTACAGCTCTGTCTGTACAGGTATCTGGGTTACATTCAGCTCTGTCTGTACAGGTATCTGAGTTACATTCAGCTCTGTCTGTACACAGGTATCTGAGTTACAGCTCTCAGTTGCAGTTAAATATTCCAAGGTCTCTGATGATACAACAAAATCAAAGCATGATGAAACACAAAGGTAGTTTCCTTGACAACACAGCAAAAGCTTATATCCCTCTCCTTAGCTATTGTTTATTATTATATTAATTTTATTTTCCTCACACTTCTCTGTTACATTTTCACTCCATGGTCACAGAAGTATTATCAAAGCACTGTGCACTCTTTTTTTTAACCCACAGATGTACATTTTCCCAGCCGTTTCCAACATCAATTGATTGCTCTGCACTAGAGTATAGTGCAGTTTATTTGTGCCAGCTAGTTTGGATGTGATGTGTCTTTCTAGCAATGAATCTTGGGGCATTCCCATCCGCATCCTCAATATAACCTCGCGCGCGCAGATGGTTTGTTACACAGAACTTGGGAACTCATCCTTGGAAACTGTTTGGACAAGGGTAGGCACTTAAAAAAAATAGTTGGCAGGTGATTGGATGAACGATCTGTCTATTACTGTCTATCACAGGCTAACTTCAACCACTTACAGTGCCATCAATACACCAAATGAAGATTGCTGCATCTGTACTGTAGGACCGCCTCCTCCTTCCTCTGTACTGTAGGACCGCCTCCTCCTTTCTCTGTGCTGTAGGACCGCCTCCTCCTTTCTCTGTGCTGTAGGACCGCCTCCTCCTTCCTCTGTACTGTAGGACCGCCTCCTCCTTCCTCTGTGCTGTAGGACCGCCTCCTCCTTTCTCTGTGCTGTAGGACCGCCTCCTCCTTTCTCTGTGCTGTAGGACCGCCTCCTCCTTTCTCTGTGCTGTAGGACCGCCTCCTCCTTCCTCTGTACTGTAGGACCGCCTCCTCCTTCCTCTGTGCTGTAGGACCGCCTCCTCTTTCCTCTGTACTGTAGGACCGCCTCCTCCTTCCTCTGTACTGTAGGAACGCCTCCTCTTTCCTCTGTACTGTAGGACCGCCTCCTCCTTCCTCTGTACTGTAGGACCGCCTTCTCCTTCCTCTGTGCTGTAGGACCGCCTCCTCCTTTCTCTGTGCTGTAGGACCGCCTCTGTACTGTAGGACCGCCTCCTCCTTCCTCTGTACTGTAGGACCGCCTCCTCCTTCCTCTGTGCTGTAGGACCGCCTCCTCCTTCCTCGGACACTGAAGCTGACGCATATCTGACAGTATGATGGATTTCTCACACGATCCTGATCTCGTGAATCCAGCTGCCTCGCAAGGTTATAGCCTCAATATTTTTGCAATAATTGGCAATCGCCTGCTGTGTTCTTTTGTTTTGGACTCAAACTTTGGCCATTAGATTACGTTTAACGTGCTATCAGGACACAATAACAGAAAACAATGCATATTGTGAAAGGACCAATATGGGGAATTACCTTGCAATTTGGATCCAATTTTATTTTGGGTGGTGTATTTTTCTGTGCAGTGCAAGGGCTTCTTTCTAGAGCAATTTTGTACCGACATTCAACAATCAGGAGTAATCCATTCTAGCTTATAAGAGGCAGAGACCAATTCCTCCATCCACAAAAGCCTTAATAGACCTGAGTGCAATTCAGCTAGAAGTTGTACTCTTAACACCAGCTGAATGCAACAACCTCTCTGGGGTTGTCGAAATACATTCTGGGGCAATCACTAACTCAATTAGAAAGTTTAGGGTGCACCAAAAAGTAAATGACAACAATTCAATACCACTAATTGATGATATAGCCTGGCTATAAGACTATCAGACTTTTCCTTTTAGTTAACTGGAGTTCGGGGGCAGATGCACTTCTCCTCTATGCTGGCTGCTCGTGTGTGGGGAGAAAATCGATACAGCATAGTATCACAATATTTTGTGTGGCAACATATCGTATCGCACGGATGCCAAGTACTGTATCACAATATTTTATTATATAAATTGTGCATGCAAGATTTATAACAGTGTTGGTCCATCTGTCTGCTTGACAATCCCATTGTGCTGCAATAAAATGATTGAAGTGAGATGAACAGCCTGGACACTTTATCTCATTAGATAAAACAGATGTTGAGAAAGCTTTTTCCTTTGGGGACAGAGTTTGCAGTTGAAAAATGGTAATAAATCGCATTATATTGCCATCTTTTTTAAATCGCTATAATGTTGCCACGTGATAATATCGTATCGTGGGTACTCCCACCCCTACTGGCAGCAGAGCCATTGAAGTCTTAATAACTTCACAGAATCACAACTTTTCCGCGCCCTCATATCCCGCTCTGCCCTTGTGTGGGCAGCACTGCAGTCAGTTCCCCTGCTGCTGACCATGAGAGAGGAGATGATGGAGGGGAGGAGGAGACCACTTAGGATTGAGCGGCTCTTCCTGTGAGGGTAATCAGCCCTGGAAGGTCTGTATCTTTATAGCTCTCTGCTTCAGAGGTGATGTTGCCGAGGGCTGAAGGTCTGTATCTTTATAGCGCTCTCCTTCAGAGGCGATGCTTCTGAGGGCTTGAAGTTGGGGAAGGACCCCTAATGTAGTTCACATAGAGCCACGGACCCCCCATTTGATGAGACAAATCAACGAATATTTGTTTTGTTAGCTATGATTTTGTCCAGAATCCCATGACTATCTGTATTGTAGGTAGAGAGGTAACAGTGAACCTATGATCAAAACATTCATTCTACATTCTCTGGGCCTAATTCTCTATTTGTAACTTCCGGACCATATCAACATGTGGTCCGGGGACCCCTGGTGGTCCCCGGACCACATGTTGATAACCACTGGTATACAGTAGAAGTCCTACTTCATACACTTATCCTGGGTCTACCCTGCATTAATACTGTAGGCTAGACAATAACCTGTCAAATATTTTATAGTAGCAACAAATAGATATGTTGTAATAATGTTGCAAGTAAACCTTGACTTTCCAAACAGATCCTCTTGGGAAGCGTGAGCACAGCAGTGGTTCAGCAAAACAATGAACTTCTACAATGGCTACATCTGCGATAAATATGATATTCATGTATAATATTTGTTTATGATGGAATAAAAACATTATATGCACCCGCGAGTGCTGGTCGCAGGAGGCTCCGAGGACCCCCTATTGTTAGTGGTCAAAGCTCAACGTGGAGCCGGAATCAACATAATAGTTCACGCTGGGCTGAGGCCTCCTCTCGGTGCTCGCATCAGAACACATGTTCCACCAAGACTCCTTATGTCATGTATTATTCATTATTGATAAGAAGGGGCTCCATGTCGGCGAAGAGATGAAATGAGGATTCTGGGACACACACACACATTCACCTCAGCGCGGGCTGACATAGGAAATGCACTGACAGCCCAACACAGTGATTGCTGTAGGTAACATGTTCACTACATGCCTCGTCCGTTGTTTTGAAGTGCAATGAGTTCATCATCGACGAACATATCCGTCTTACCAAGTAATTTATATGTGCGCTTGAGATTTGAATGTTGAAACGAGTCTTTGTTCCCAATTTGTTTAAAGGCCCATTCCGTCGGTTCTGTCGAGAAATAAATGTGCACAAAGTGTTTATTATTGGCAATGAGTGAATGCGCCTTGACGTAACTTAAAAATGGCGACCAGGGGCGTTTCTCTCAGACCCGTTCAGAATATACATGGAAAAACCGCAGTTTCGAAGTGGATAGCATCTCCCGTCACAGCTAGAGGATGTGACGTCTCGCGCGTTCACGCGCTTGTCTCTTGACCTAAACGCTAACAGGAAATGGCTGAAGTAGCTTTTAACGTTACATTCGTCGCTAGCTGCTAGCTAAAGGAAACAACACAGACTCCAGAAAAAGTCCAGACTAAATAAATAAATATTTATCTAATGAAGCCCGTCTGGCCAGACAGCAGCAATGTGACTGACATCGGGGGGAAACTAGAGTCAGGACTGTGTTTTCGGTTCATGAAGGAAACTTGCTGCTTGTAGCTACTGTAATGTGGTTTTGACCAGATAACGTTAGCTGCTTGCTAATGGATTTTCAAGATTCAAGATTTTTACTGTCACTCCGTAGTACAAGTATCTGACCACCTGGTCAGAAACTCTGCTAACTTTACCGTCTTGTGTGAAGTAATGCAACCCTAACGTTACTACCGTTATGCTTATGGTCATGGAATATTATTGTTTGACTGCATTTAGCTGCGGTGGTGAGTCTGCCTGAACGTTAGCTTGATGCTATACGTGGCTAACTAATAGATTTAGCTATATTTATAGAAATGACCACCAGCCCCACTAATAACGTTACTGTCTTGTGTTGATAATGAATCTAACAGTCGGAAATATGCCTAACGTTAGCCTACTGTCTGTTATTCTTACGGTAGCTACATTGTTTGACTGTTCAGTTTGGACAGTACCGTACATACAGGGGGAGTAGGCTATTTCCTGGCTTGTGCTAACATGAGTATCCCCTCCCGCAGCCAGCAGGCTCTGACTGCAGTTGGCTGCAGTGGGACTGCACATACTAGTAACGTTAGCTTGATGCTAATCGCGGCTAACTAATATTAATTTACATTTATAGAAATTACCACCAGCCCCACTAATAACGTTACCGTCTTGTGTGGATAATGAATTTAACAGTCGTAAATATGCCTAACGTTACTGTTATGCTTATGAAACATTGTTTGATTGTTCAGTTTGGTCAACTCCAGGCATTACACGGTACCGTACATACAGGGGGAGCAGGCTATTTCCTGGCTTGTGCTAACATGAGTATCGACTTGCCCGCAGCCAACGCAAGCCAAAACACGACCAAACATGCCACAATAACGTCCCCTAATTCATCCAGAATCCTTCCTGGGCATCTCGAGGCTGATCTGACCGATAAATTGTCCAGGTTGCCGTTTTCAAGTAACTTTTATGAGTTAACGTTACAAAGCAACGAACAGCTCTGCTGTTGCCAGGCAACTGCTTGTGCGCGTGCGAGTATGGTGCCCGCGCGTCAGCTCGTTCACACGCTGCCTGCAGTTACACTAACGGCCACCGGCGTCAGTAATAGTGAGTATTGACGGATTGGGCCTTTAAACAGCATTCAAGATCATTTCTGAATCAAGTGAAACTACTGCAAACAAATGGAATCTGACCCAGTGGAGCGGGTTAGATACTGTCATTCATTGCGATACTGTCATTGACCCCGCCCACCCAAGGGACACTTTTATGGGCATGGATAGGGTCATTATAGTTAGTTGGTCCAACTTTATGAATGACACACACACACACACACACACACACACACACACACACACACACACACACACACACACACACACACACACACACACACAGTGGTGAGTGGACCCAATAACCAGAAGTAGCAGTGGACTGAGCTTGTGATTTTAACACATTATGTGTCGTCACCACCTAGTCGACTATCAAAACCGCTAGTCAACACTCTTCATCATAGTCGACTAATCATTCATCTGTGCTTTTAGGAATAAACAATATAAATGACTAAATAAATTGAACATACCGGTACATTTAAATAAAATTTTTATTCCTCTCTCTCTCTCTCTCTCTCTCTCTCTCTCTCTCTCTCTACGGCACAACCGAAGGCACAAAATGTATATGTTTGGGAGATGGCCTCTAGTTTCCCGGCTGGGCGGTGTTGGACCTTTGGGCCAATCACTTAAAGACGGAAAAGTAAGTAACTCCACACAAGCGAGCAACGCCCATTCAAACCAGCAGCAGTAGAAGAAATGGTAAATGGACTGTATTTATAGAGTGAATTTTATATAGTCTATCAACTACCCAAAGCGCTTTGACATGAATACCTCACATTCACCCATTCACACTCACATTCACACACTGACGGCGTCTGCAGCCATGCAGCCACCTGCTCATCAGGAGCAGTTAGGGGTTCAGTGTCTTGCTCAAGGACACTTCGATACGCAAATTGGAGGAGCCAGCCTCGAACCGGGACCTTCCGATTCCCAGGCGACAGCTCTCCCTCCTGAGCTGATGCCGCCCCCATAAGAGAGTTTACTATGAGCCGCTGGGCTGAGACGTGTTGTGCAGATAAAGAAGAAACTAAACATCCTTTCCTATTTTCAACCCAATGTGAGGACAGTGCAGTATGTTTGTTGATATGAAGTAGGTCCATTTTGAGCGAAGCTACAATGTGTCGCCTGCTGTGTGTCACAGTGCTGCTATACTGTCTGAGAGCCTATTCCAGCTGCTACACAGTGTCATCACCGCAGCTGTTTGCCGAGGATGCACAACTTCTGTTTGACTTTAACCAAGTGTGTGTGCGTGTGTTTACCCCCCTCAATGGTATGCCACACAAAGAGTTTACGGTGGGTTTCTTCGATGTCGTGCTTTAAAAGAGTTAGTTTAGTAAGAATTGGAAGAAAAAGCCTCAGCCAATCATCAAGGTGGATTATTGAAGAGATCATTTCACTCAAGTCATATCTTGGCTTGTTGAAAATTTTAAATGTTGAATAATGCTTTGAAGCCCCAATCAGTAACTTTTTCACCTTAATATAACAGCTTTTTAGTCATTGAGGATGGTAGAGTGACTTATAACAGGGAGAATGTCACCTCTATTGGTCACACACACAGACCGCCCTCCAAAGGCCTCTCCTGGGACTAAGCAGTTTAGTGCCTGCGTCCCGGAGGCAAGATGCGCTCATGCGCTCTTCAGCGGGAGCGTTGTGTTCATGAAAACAAGGAAGTAACTCGATGCGGATTTGCTATGAAAATGACGTTTCACGTAACTATGGATTATTATTTCATCACGTGGTGAGTAACATGTACATAGAGCTTCCTGGCGCTGTGTTTTGTTGACTTTGAACGGCGATATCGATACTATTGCACCCAAAGGGCGCAGTTTCTCCAATAGCAAAACTTGGAAAAGTTGCTGAATGGGGCTTTAAGGCAGAGTAGCCTGCCTACCATAGGCAAACATTATAAACCTCCTTTCCTAAAGGTTCATTGCATTAAAAAAATTAACTTAATTTAGTATGAGAAAAAAAGTCAAATTTGTGCATTTTGAAATGCCTTCAAATTGAAGTTTTTAAATTGAAACAACTCGATTTATTCCAGCTCTCTCATCTCCTAGAAACACTTCAGCTACAGCACAGCTACAGTATGGGCAAAAGTGCCACCCAACCACACAACCCCCAGAAGAATAGATTTGCCCCAAGGCAGTAAAGTTTGGTTCCTTTTGAGAGTGTTTTTTTTTTAAAGAATTCAAGCCGGCGGTCTGATGGGGGGAAGGGGGGGGGGGGATGGAATGGAATCTAGAACAAATCTTTTGATTGAATTCTCGGTGTAAGGACAACACAATAAACGAAGAACATAACAGAGAAAAACTTAGGAACACAAGATAGGAATGAATGGATGTGTTCAGGGACAGCACGGTGGGCTGGTGGTTAGCAATGTTGCCTCACAGCAAGAAGGTCCTGCCCACTGCTCCTAGTTCTAGGAAGGTTCCTAGAGGATGGGTCAAATGCAGAGGAAAGGATCACTTAACTTAACAATAAAACTGCAATCCTTTAAGAAACATTGATTAAACTTTCGACTTTCATCAAAAATCTGTCGACAAGCTCCGTGAAAAGCTGTGGAACATGCAGCGCTCGCAGGGTGCAGGCTCGCAGGGTGCAGCGCTCGCAGGGTGCAGGCTCGCAGGGTGCAGGCTCGCAGGGTGCAGGCTCGCAGGGTGCAGCGCTCGCAGGGTGCAGGCTCGCAGGGTGCAGGCTCGCAGGGTGCAGGCTCGCACGGTGCAGGGTGCAGCGCTCGCAGGGTGCAGGCTCGCACGGTGCAGGCTCACAGGGTGCACGGTGCAGGCTCGCAGGGTGCAGGCTCGCAGGGTGCAGGCTCGCAGGGTGCAGCGCTCGCAGGGTGCAGGGTGCACGGTGCAGGCTCGCAGGGTGCAGGCTCGCAGGGTGCAGGCTCGCAGGGTGCAGCGCTCGCAGGGTGCAGGCTCGCAGGGTGCAGGCTCGCAGGGTGCAGGCTCGCAGGGTGCAGCGCTCGCACGGTGCAGGCTCGCAGGGTGCAGGCTCGCAGGGTGCAGGCTCGCAGGGTGCAGGCTCGCAGCTCGCAGGGTGCAGGCTCGCAGGGTGCAGGCTCGCACGGTGCAGGCTCGCAGGGTGCAGGCTTGCAGGCTCGCAGGGTGCAGGCTCGCACGGTGCAGGCTCGCAGGGTGCAGGCTCGCAGGGTGCAGGCTTGCACGGTGCAGGCTCACACGGTGCAGGCTCGCACGGTGCAGGCTCGCAGGGTGCAGGCTCGCAGGGTGCAGCGCTCGCAGGGTGCAGGGTGCACGGTGCAGGCTCGCAGGGTGCAGGCTCGCAGGGTGCAGGCTCGCACGGTGCAGGCTCGCAGGGTGCAGGCTTGCAGGCTCGCAGGGTGCAGGCTCGCAGGGTGCAGGCTCGCAGGGTGCGCTTTACCTGATCAAAATGGAAGTGAACGTGACCGGTGTGTAGTCAAAACTTGCCATTTTCAGCATGTAGCAAGTTGCTACTAGCAAAGAGCTAGCGATGTTGTTGTTGTTTCATAGCGACGGAGGGATTTGAGAGCGACATGCAGGGAGGGGAAAGGAAATCCATAAATGGTCAGAGCCGGTCAGTTGGAGCCAATGGCAGAGCTTGCAGGGAGCGGAAAGGGATGTTCTTCCACTGCCGGCGGAGCCTCTCGAGTTCCTGTTACACATCATTGAAACGAGGCTGCCCCCAGAGGTTAGAGAAAAATATACTTTTTTTTAACAGGGTTACCCGGGTTACCCGGATTGCCATTGATGTGACTGAACATATGTGACAGGGACTGGGCTTTTGGGTAACAAGTAGGCCACGGTCATTTGTTTTTTACAGATTATGATGGTGCAGATTGTAAACTTTCAAATGATGCCCGGCCCCTCTCCCACCCCCCTCCTTCTAATGTCTCCCTGCTTACCTATGCTCCTATCCCTGCTATATGTTTTATATCTGTTCCCTGTCACTCGTTTCTCTTTTGTTCCTCTTGTTTGTTTTTATGTCGACTCATTACAAATGACAAGTATTTACTTTTTTCCAATATACAGTATATATTAACTGGCAGGATGGAGTTATAGGCGCGCTTCGACCCAAGCAGCCCAGCAGCCTGGTCCGGTGCTCTCAGGAGAGGGCAAGTCTTGGAAAAGAGGCTTTGGATAAAATCCAAAAGTACTGTAGCACACGGATCAAGTGTAAATTGAATTGTTTTATCGAACTAACGTTTCGGCGCAGGGTGCGTCTTCATCAGAGAATTAATTAACTATTTCACAGTTGCCTACTTGTTTTCCCCATTCACCAGACCATTTCACATATGACTGAACCAGGTGTCGATTGTAAGTCACAAGCGCTGGCTCCCGGCCAGGTGTGCACCTGCACCGGGAGAAACATCCCTGTGCACTGAGGAGGCCTTCAGGAGGTCTCTCCTGCAAAGTACGTGTCACAGCTGTGCTTCTTCTCAGATCCAAATTGGACACGGCACGAGGAATGGCGTTGTGTGTGTGAGCGTGATCAGAGTGGCTAAACGGGACCAGATTGTATGAGCGATGCATCAAGGCTGACCACTGTAATCAGCGGAGTGCTAATGGCCCTCTGTTCAACCTTCCCCAGAGTATTATTACATGCAGGGAAAATCAATGGGACAAACAATAGCATTGCGGTTTCTAAGCAGACTCAGATTTCAGTCGCTTCCCTTCTTTTTTCCCAGCTTTGGAGTTTCACTTGAGAGATCCCTCGTGGCCGAGAACCGGAGATGTAGGCTACTGAGCAGAAAGTGAGGGGGGGGGGGGGGGAACATAATTTCTTGAAATATACCACAGCTGAAATGGATGTTTGGACGCACCTCATCAACGGCTTACTGTTTCCTCGATGGCAGGTGAGATCAATCAAGCACCACTTTGGGTCCTGCTTGGCCAGACCGCATCAATCAACCGCTGATTTGTGATTTTATTCCGTTCCGGTGCTGAAACTCAGGTGGGGAATGTGCGTTTGTTTCCCGCTGTAAAATCAGTCAAATGATACGAGGGGGGCGCTGTTCACAGAGTGCATGGCAATTCGACGCAGTCTACACTGGGACTTATAAAAATGAGAAAGCCGTAATCAAGGTGGATACAGCTGGCCTGATGTAGCCTACAGATATAGCTTCCCTGAGGTAGCATACAGATACAGCTGGCCTAAGGTAGCCTACAGATACATACAGCTGGCTTGAGATAGCCTACAGACAGCTGGCCTGAGGTAGCCTACAGACAGCTGGCCTGAGGTAGCCCTGGCCTGAGGTAGCCTACAGACAGCTGGCCTGAGGTAGCCCTGGCCTGAGGTAGCCTACAGACAGCTGGCCTTAGGTAGCCTACAGATACAGCTGGCCTTAGGTAGCCTATAGATACAGCTACCCTTAAGTAGCCTACAGATACAGCTGGCCTGAAGTAGCCTACAGATACAGCTGGCCTTAGGTAGCCTACACATACAGCTGGCCTTAGGTAGCCTACAGATACTGTACAGCTGGCCTTAAATAGCCTACAGATACAGCTGGCCTGAAGTAGCCTACATATACAGCTGGCCTGAGGTAGTCTATAGATACAGCTGGCCTGAGGTAGCCTATAGATACAGATGCCCTTAAGTAGCCTACAGATACAGCTGCCCTTAAGTAGCCTACAGATACAGCTGGCCTGAAGTAGCCTACAGATACAGCAGGCCTTAGGTAGCCTACACATACAGCTGGCCTTAGGTAGCCTACAGATACTGTACAGCTGGCCTTAAATAGCCTACAGATACAGCTGGCCTGAGGTAGCCTATACAGCTGGGCTGAGGTAGCCTACAGACTCAAGTGTAAATCGCAGCAGCTGTAATTAAAAATTAATGAAAGCGAAATATTGAGAGGGAAAACCGACTGAGATTTCTCGCACTTGACGAACAGCTCTGAAAATGTGCAGTGGTTACTGTAAAAAATGGATTATGGAAATTCCTTTTCCTAACTTGATATATTCTAAATTGATTTACTGGTGTGTGGCTGTAGATTTTCTTCTATGTTGGTTTCATATTGATTTTGACTGCGTTTCTGCATTGTTAGTGTTGCACCTTAGCTCCAACTCCAAGATTAATTGTTTGCAAAAGCCTAATGCAGGGTAGACACGGGGAGGATGATGTTCCCAATGGCTACCGGTGAAAATGTTCCCCCATTGATTAAGTATCACAGAGTGAACCAGCAGCCAGACGGGGATGGAGAGGTCCACAATCAATAAAACAGGACTAGACATTCACTGTCTGTAGAAAATGTCCATTTTAACAAGTCATTTAGCCTCATACTTTCTTTTCTTTTTAGAACAAGTAGAAAACTCTACCAAGGAGATCATCATTTCCCCTTAGACCATCTTGTGTCTTTTCCGTCGCAGTGCCTTGTCCTCTATAATTTAGTGCCTTGTCCCTGTGTAATGAGGCCCCATTCAGTGGCTATTGTTTGTTGTGCTATATATTTATATGCATTTAACACAAGCCATTTTTATTGGGTTGGCAGCATTATGTCCACAGTTGGACAATGAAGCTTTATGTTTCCAAGGTTTTATGTAGCTATCTGTAGCCTGTGTACACATAATAATAATAATAATAATACATCGGATTTATATAGCGCTTTTCCAAATGCTCAAAGACGCTTCACAATACAAAACAATATAATACCATAACTTAAGAATAGAGAAGAAAAAAATAAAGAAAAATAAATAAAAGGTGATAATAGTACTACTACTACTACTACTCAGTGTTGGGCAAGTTACTTTCAAAATGTAATATACTACATATTACTACAGTAGTTACTTTCCAATATTACTGTCTGTGTAGAGTAACTCATTACTTATTACACTACTTTTGCATTACTTTCACCAAAACAACAGTAGCAGCAGAATGACATCGCCGCCCTGGGACCATCCCGAAAAATAATTTCAACCGCCTTGAAACCGCCAGTGTAAACAATCCAAGATTCTAAATGTTATTATTTTCCTTTGTTATTGTCATCTATAGTGGCTATTTGCATAAAAACACAGTTTGATTAGGAAATGATTGTATCTTTTTTTAAATATGTGCTTGGATTTAATAAAATGTAACTCAACTTGTAACTTGAGTTACTTGACAAAGTAACTGGTATAATATTACTGAAATCCTATAAGTAATAAGTTATATTACTGAGTTACTGCTAAAAGTAATATATTACATGTAATATGTTACTTTTGTAATGAGTTACCCCCAACACTGCTACTACTACTACTACTACTACTACTACTACTACTAATAATAATAAACTGGATTTATATAGCACTTTTCTTTAAAAAAAAGTTACAAGGTGCTTAACAAAAACAACTCAACAACAATTAAAAAACAAAAGTACTGTATATAAATGGTAAATGGCCTGGATTTATATAGCGCTTTTATCCAAAGCGGCACGCAGGGTGCCTACACACCATCGGGAGCAAGGAGGGTTAAGTGTCTTGCCCAAGGACACAGCGACAGCAGCTGGGAGGGAGCGGGGATCGAACCGCCAACCCTTGCGTCATTGGCCAACCCGCTCTACCTCCTGAGCTAAAGCCGCCCCTTGATATAGATTTACTGTAGTCAGATTTCCCCCCCATTTTTCACCCCAGTTGTACTTGGCCAATTTCCCCCCTGCTGCCCCAGTCGCTGCTCCAGCCTCTGCCGATCTGGGGAGAGCCTTAGACTAGCACCATGCTTCCTCCGAGACATGCAGTTGCCAGCCTCTTCTTTTCATCTGACAGCGGGGAGCTTCACTGGCAGGACGTAGCACGTGGGAGGATCACGCTATTCCTACCAGTTCCCTTCCCCCCGAACAAGTGCCCCAACCATATTAAGACATTATTAAGAAGAGATTCCCTGTCTGATCTCGATATGCAGACTGTTCAACAGTTTGCGGGCTCTAACAGCAAAGGCTCGGTCACCTTTGGTCACTAGCTGAGCCCTGGGAATAACGAGCAGAGGCCAACCACCCATCACAGTGAACACCCAGGCACATACGTACAGTAGGGGTTAATAAGTCCTTGATGTAATTTCGAGCAAGGCAATTTAATGCTATATAAGTGATCAAATCAATGCGTAGTGTCACAGGCAGCCAGTGTACGTAGTTGGCAAGGACCAGAGTAATTTGTTCATATCACTTGGCCAGTTAAACCCCAGCTGATAGAGGTGACCTCTATCAGCTGTTAAATGTAGACCATTAGAAAGCTTCATGGTGGCTGTCTGTGCTAAGGTGAGCTCTAAAACCTGACTGAAAATAAAACCATCATTACTATTCATAAAAGATATCGAGTTGAAATGACTTTCTCAAGCACCAAAAACGACTAAAAGTCTGTATTGAGTAATATGGGATCCAAATTAGGCTTTTTCAGCAACAGTTGAAGACTGCATGTTTAAAAGAAATGGGAACATTACCAGAACTGTTTATAATCAAAATAATAAAATGGCCAGCAGAGTGGAATATCAATTTGAAAAAATGTAGTGAAAAATGTATGAATAATACACCGTTATGTAGGATTTCATTTGAGAGATGATTTTATCTGAAATGTTAATGCTTTCAAACTGGGAAAGTGAAGCAAGGCAATTGTCGACGGTGGGTAGATTTTGGGGATCAGGTGAAATTTGAGACCGAATGCTCTCCATCTTCCTGAAAGAATGATCAGCGAAGTTCTCTGTGCAGTGATTTTGAGGTCTGGCTGGACCATTGGACCATCCAGTACATCCATAAAAACCCCTCTCCAAGTCTGAACAGTGCACCAATTGACCAAATATCCCAATGTCTGGATCACCACCAGCATCTCCAATATCTGTTGTCATAGGTTAAGATGGAGCATCTTATGTACTTGCCACCTTAAGGTACACAGAACAGGACAATAACAAGCAAATAGTAAACATGGTGTCCCATCCTTGGGTCAGTCAGTGATTGCTGCTTGAAATATGCAGCCCCTTTACTCCGAACTTGTACTAGAGCCCCACTTTGTCACGCGCCTTGTGCGTTGGAGGTAACGCACCCGGTACCTTGTGCGTTTTATGGAATGGATCATTACAAAGCACTCTGCACCTGTGGGTTCAGGCAAAGGTCAAGTACGCCATTGGGCTCGTCGTCCAGAACGTGTTGGGATAAGGGGACCCTCTCCCTGGTTTTGGGTTAAAGGGGCTAAAGGGTGAGACCCCGGGGTTTCCCTGGAGACCCTAACCATAAGCCCCAACCATATCCAGACCCTAACCCTAAGACCACCTACTACCCAATGCCTAAACCAAACCTGTGGAGCCCCCAGCCCGTTTGCATACTGTACGCACAACAGCACTGGAGCACGCCTTACCTACAACGCACAGGACGCGTGACAAAGAAGAGCTATAGTACGAGGACGGAGAGAGAAAGTGTTCATATATGAGTGAAATTGTACAAGTATTTTCAGATGGGACAATGAAAGGACAGGACAGGAAAGCTATTCGATTAGTTATGTGAGATATATCAGATTTCTTTCACAGAATACAAATGATTAATTCTCATGAGAAATGTCTCAAATGCAGCCAGTAAAGGGTCAACTAATGTCGGTGGGATCATGTTGGTGAAATAGCAGTCCTGATTGGCTCTGAGAGGCTGTTAAAGGAGCTGCTAACCCTGCAGCAACTTGACTGAGCTGGAGATAGCGACTGTTTGACTGCAGTAACAACACAGACGGGAGTCTGTCTTTTCCTCTCTAAATAACTTGAATTCTGTTTATTTAACATGGCATACAAATTCAAATGTGGCTATTGTGTAAGAAGTACCACTGTTTGTACTTAGATGTGAAGATGAAACAAGTGAGACATCACTGTGTTTCCAGGCAATTTTCACACACACACACACACACACACACACACACACACACACACACACACACACACACACACACACACACACACACACACACACACACACACACACGATTCTGCTTGTTCCAGTCGCCTGATCCTGACAACCCCGATACAAAATAATAAATAACAACATCAAATCTCTCTGGGACACACATCTAACAAGGTTTGTCCTCAGCATCTGCCACTGCAGAGTTAACAACTGTAATTATTGACTGGAAGATCTAGGGAAGGGCACGCATGCACACACACATTAGATTTGCATTTCCATATGGCCAAGTAGACTCCGTGCTTAACTAGAGACGGGGGACGTTCTCCCAGCTTTCGTTGTTAAAACTGGGTGGAAAACAATTTGAGAGTAAAAAAAAAACCCTGCTTTGCAGAACCAACCCAGAGTCTTTAGGCAGCCCTTCATGCAGATGTGACGTTGCTCGGGACCTCCACTGTCAATGTTTTAAAAAGTTGTCTCAGATCATTTCCTGCAACGTGGCAAAGGGGCGTATGTTTGTTCGCCGCCGTTCAAACTACTATTTTTGATAAGTTCCCAGATGTTTGGTAGGCGGAGATCTCCAATTATCTTTGAGCTGAGACTACTTACTCAATGTCTTTGTGCTGATTTTCTTTTGAGGCTTAACCACCTGGTGCCACATACACATACAGTGCATGCACACACACACACACACACACACACACACACACACACACACACACACACACACCTGCCAAACGTGGATATGTTGATGGCTTTAGCAGTCATTCTGAAGCAGGGCAGAAACAGTCGAAGGAGGAGGAGAAGGGACTGAATACGCGTCTGATTGGGTTATAAATACTGTCAATGGGGTCTCTGCCCATGAAGAGTATCTGGAGCACAGTCAGCACACAGAGCACCGAGGCAAACCGTGTGGGTGGGTGGGTGAGTGTGTGTGTGTGTGTGTGTGTGCGTGCATGAGTGTGTGAGGGAGACAGAGGTAGAGAGAAGCATAGTTTGCGTTCAGAAAAATTCCATCCGGACTGTAGGCTAATCTGCTAAAGCGTGAATAGCGAGCGAGCATCGGGCGACGCTCGATGTTCTGAACGAGCCGGTGTGTCTAAGGTCCCCCACTTCACGTGTGATTGCACACTTCACAGATCTCATTGTATTCCACGGTGTTACTTGACTCAAGCGACCGTGCCCCAAGTGGCGATTTGAAAAAAGCACCCCAATCAATTCGGTGGGCATTTCAGCCTAAATCACCACGCAGGAGTGTGTCTCCAACATCATCTGCCAAACCCTGTAATGGCTGATTTTGATTTTTTTTTTTTACTTCGACTGAAGGTTTACAGGGGCAGCATGGCAAGAGCAAGCCAGGTTCACTTCCTGCTCCTTTGTATGGATCTCAGAAATCTGGAGGGTATGTTCAAATTTGAAGGAATATTTGTCTCACTATTAGCTTTTTATTGGAATTGAACCTAGGGTAGATATGCCTAGTACCTAAGCTATTATGGTTTGTTCTATTCTACTTTGTCTCTGTTGTCTGTCATTGTTCTCATTGAGCAAGATCAGACATGAGACATGACTCCATGACTACTTGGAGGATAGAAAGTGGAAGACTGTATTGAGGAGTTTCATCAGTCTGCTCAAGTTATTTTTTGTCACTAAATTAATTAAATTAGGAAGATACATGTCTTTCGATCATTGTGCAATCCTGTCTGAGCATGAGCAATTTCTGGAAAAAATAAAGGTTAATTGTTTAGCCTTCATTCAGTCTTCCTCATGGATCAATGATCCAACTCTACTACTACATGACCTACCTGACCCAGGTTAGCCAGACTACATGATCTACCTGACCCAGGTTAGCCAGACTAC
The DNA here is from genome assembly GCF_964638095.1 of Poromitra crassiceps. Classification (NCBI taxonomy): domain Eukaryota; kingdom Metazoa; phylum Chordata; class Actinopteri; order Beryciformes; family Melamphaidae; genus Poromitra; species Poromitra crassiceps. Next base: position 21,619,348 of record NC_139625.1, on the reverse strand, counting down.
ATGATCTACCTGACCCAGGTTAGCCAGACTACATGATCTACCTGACCCAGGTTAGCCAGACTACATGATCTACCTGACCCAGGTTAGCCAGACGACATGACCTACAGTACCTGGCCCAGGTTAGCCAGACGACATGACCTACAGTACCTGGCCCAGGTTAGGCAGAATACATGACCTACCTGACCCAGGTTAGCCAGACTACATGACCTACCTGACCCAGGTTAGCCAGACTACATGACCTACCTGACCCAGGTTAGCCAGACTACATGACCTACCTGACCCAGGTTAGCCAGACTACATGACCTACCTGACCCAGGTTAGCCAGACGACATGACCTACAGTACCTGGCCCAGGTTAGGCAGAATACATGACCTACCTGACCTAGGTTAGCCAGATGACATGACCTATTTGACCCAGGTTAGTCAGACTACACAACCTTGACCCAGGTTAGCCAGACTACATGACCTACCTGACCCAGGTTAGACAGATGACATGGCCTACCTGACCCAGGTTAGCCAGACTACATGACCTATCTGACCTAGGTTAGCCAGACTACATGACCTACCTGACCCAGGTTAGGCAGACAACATGGCCTACCTGACCCAGGTTAGCCAGACGACATGACCTAGCTGACCCAGGTTAGACAGGCGACATGACCTGCTATTTGACCCAGGTTAGCTAGACTACATGACCTACCTGACCCAGGTTAGACAGACGACATGACCTACCTGACCCAGGTTAGCCAGACGACATACCTACCTGACCCAGGTTAGGCAGACAACATGACCTACCTGACCCAGGTTAGCCAGACAACATGGCCTACCTGACCCAGGTTAGCCAGACGACATGACCTACCTGACCCAGGTTAGACAGACGACATGACCTACCTGACCCATGTTAGCCAGACTACATGACCTACCTGACCCAGGTTAAACAGGCGACATGACCTACCTGACCCAGGTTAGCCAGACTACATGACCTACCTGACCTAGGTTAGCCAGACTACATGACCTACCTGACCTAGGTTAGCTAGACTACATGACCTACCTGACCCAGGTTAGCAGACTACATGACCTACCTGACCCAGGTTAGCCAGACTACATGACCTACCTGACCCAGGTTAGCCAGACTACATGACCTACGTGACCCAGGTTAGCCAGACTACATGACCTACCTGACCCAGGTTAGCCAGACTACATGACCTACCTGACCCAGGTTAGACAGATGACATGACTTACCTGACCCAGGTTAGCCAGACTACATGACCTACCTGACCCAGGTTAGCCAGACAACATGACTTACCTGACCCAGGTTAGCCAGACGACATACCTACCTGACCCAGGTTAGCCAGGCGACATGACCTACCTGACCCAGGTTAGCCAGATGACATGACCTACCTGACCCAGGTTAGCCAGATGACATGACCTACCTGACCCAGGTTAGGCAGACGACATGAGCTACCTGACCCAGGTTAGACAAAGTAAAAGTGCTTCCTTATTTTTGTTTTAACAGCAGTCCTCCTTACCTGTGCTGCTAACTTGACGTAGTGACTCCACTGTCCAAGCAGCCACCCACTCAATAGCAAGATTGCAAGCAACTGGTACTGTCGATCGAGACCCGCCCACTCTGTTTCTCTCTCTCTCTCTCTCCTCAAGTCTGTCTCTGCTTAGGGCTGATTGGTTGGGCTGTCAACCTGCTGGCTATTTAACGATGGCTGGGAGTTGTGTCAGAGCGTTACATACTGCTGGTTGTTGTCCTCCTCCCAGCCTGTCGGTCAGTCCATACGTAGGGACACTCTGGAGTTACTTACTTGTGGATCGGGGCTCACTCTCTTATGGGTTACGCCCACTGATGCCAAACTCAATACAAAAACCTGTCCGTTTTACTGTTGTCTTGCTTGTCACTAAGTGCGTCTGACTGCTATAACATGACTTTAGACCTGTTATGAATAAGTGGGGTCTTTTCTAATATTCGGGCTAAAAACCAAAGCTCAGACCACGTACGTGTCTTGTTTATTTACAAAATTCACATCCGCGCCCATTGTTTTGAATGGCCAGTTCCGGGTCTCGTGCTGCCCCCCTTGCTCCCGTGACGCGTGAGTGTCCCTACGTATTGTAGCGATGTGGGTTTTGTAAGTAAACATGGGTTTGTCTGGTTGTCACGTTAGTCTGGGGTTGACATGTCTGTGGGGATTTACGGGGTTACGTAAAGGCAGCATACCAGCCAGTGGGTGTGGTGGGAGAGAGGGGTTCACCTGTGATTGGCTGGGGGAGGGGAGATGTGAACGAGAGGGGAACAGCTCGAGGTTGTTGATGTGTGGAGCCTGAAGGAGACGGCTGTGTGTGGGAGAAGCTAGGAGAAGCTAGGAGGGTTTGGGTGTGTGGTTGTGGGGTGTTGGTGGCGTGGACTACGGCTGACAGTAGTCCCCGGAATAGCGATCCACAATAAAGTGCGGTGACAAGATCCTGACTCTTCGACTGCTTTGTGGGATCGTTACAGTATAGACCTAGAGTTTTTGAGTATTGTTACTCTTCAAGTCAAGTATTGTTATTATTAAAGCCAGGTTATCTTGCTTTATACTGTACCATGGTGTGGGTGAATACTCGTTGGCTCAAGTCTAATCACATGTTGTAAATTCATCCGCTGCCCGACCTGCACAGCTGTTTAATCAAACAGCACATCAGCTAACGTTATTCAACTCGCTATCTCAGCTTCTAGGAGCTGAGCGGACTAGCTTCCCTGCACCATACCGGCTCATATCAAAGGTTCATTCTATTTACTAGAACAGCGAACATTTCCATTGCATGAGAAGCTGAGGGGATGGTAATGATTGTTCCAGGTATTAGTCGGTTTGCCAGCTGTTGTTAGGTAAACGGATGGCTTGTGAAAAACGTTAGATTTTGATTGCTAAACTTGCACCCAAATTTAGCGAATGCTTTAATTTTTACATTATATTGACAAATGACCATGGTATAGTCGGGATAATCAACTCCTACTGTAGGTGTGCATTATACGATTTTAATGCACTTCGCGGAGGCAACCAAAGGTTCTTCGCCTCCACGTCATGCATTAAAATCGTATAACGCACACCTAGTCATTGATCATCCCTTACATGTATGTCTTCAAGCCGCGTTTGCTGCCAGCTCACTCATAGCCACTGTCATTGTGCTGGCTTTCCTGACTGCAGACTCCCAGAGCCTACACAGCATGTGGCTACAGGCCTAGCCTCGTCTCCTGCCCGCCTGCCTCTCTGCTGCCACTGCCTTGCCTCCACTGCCTGCACATTCCACCACAGTGACCTGTTCAAAACCTTGCCGTTAATTCATTGCCAGTAAATACTCCTTGGAACTGTTTCCTTTGTGTCAGCGTCTGCGTGTGGGTTTTTGCCAGGTTCAGGTCCTAATAGTCCATGACAGGTGATGCTTCTGGGAACTGGAGATTGTGATTTGTACACTTGCTGGAGGTGCAACCAACAACACAGCAACTTTTCAGTGTGTTTGTCCATTTGTTTGAACAATGCGGCATGGTCTCAAAGCTCAGTAACTCACATTATGGACAATACGCTATGTCCCCAGCAGGGTGCGCGGCCCTGGCGAACGCACACTCGACACAGTAGCTACGCCAATTTATGCCAATTCCCACCCAGAGAGTGAAGTACATGTAGCTGTTCAGGATGTCTGTCTTTTCTTCTGCCCAGTGTGGGCTGGGATAGGCTCCAGCCCTCTGTGACCCTGAAAAGAGCACGTGTTTTGTGAACATGCCCCGCCCTTGAAACCAATTCAAAGCCCATTCCAAGTCAGTCTGAAACTAAAACTGTTCTTGAAAACTTTCATGAGGATACTAGGATTTCACACATGGGGCAAACATACTAAAATAATGCATCACTGTTTGACAAAAACCTTATTAAACACAAAGTCATATCTATGGTTGTATTGTGGCAATGTCCTAGTGATTTCACCATGCCATCACAATACACAACCCAATCACCAGGATAAAAATGTAGGTTTATAGAATCCACCATATTTGACATTTCCTTCCACGAAAATGTTAAATATGGCACTAACAACCGGCACTTCCTGGTTACTTCCTCGAGCTGGGCGCCACCCTTGCCTCCACCTTGGCCCGGGGCTCGCGGCTACCAGCCCGGTTCCGCCTGGTAACGTGTCGCGGGAGCCACGGTTTGAATCGCATCTTGGTTGGGTTTAGGTAAGTAAGGGTTACTGTTTGGGTCGGGATTCGAACCAGCTCTCTCATGATGCGAAAGTTACAAGTTGGGAACGCTATGGGTCCACCCATCTAACCACTACCACGGCTTTGACCTACTTAAACCGCAGTCATTACGTCATATTCATAATGTTAAAAAATTCAAATGCCGTTACAAACAAGCATTCATGGACAAGTATAACATAGAGGAGCTCGATAAGTAATCAGGGAATCTAGAGAAATATTCATCTATTTTGTTTTGTTTTTCTTTGTTATTTTGTCATTTTGCTTTGAGAGAGACTTTATTATATATATTCTAATATGATATTGTAAGGAAGGGGCAGGACCCTGCTTCTTTCTGCCCCTTCTCATCTTTGTATGTTTTTTATTTATGTTGATTGTTTGATCATGTTTATGGAGATATGTCGATTTTGTGGTTTTCATGTTTGATCAGTTCGAGATAAATAAAGATCAAATGACATCAAATAGAGTGTGGAGGTCACGGCTCGAGTATTTTTGTTCAGAAATGTCCAAATGTTACATTTCTGTGGACTCTAAAAAACATACAAGGCTAACATTTGAATCTGGCGACTCAGCTACAATACATCATCCTGCCTCTTCTCACCCACCTCCACACGCCCACCTACTGTATCATGTCAACCAGTGGTACAGATACGAGCGAATTTGAAAAATATCATCCTTTCGAAGGGGAAATCAGGTGCATTTTACAAATGACACCATTTTGCTGCTCTTATGAACAATTTCCCCCACATTTGTGGGCTGTGCCGATGTTGTCGTCTCACCCGTTCTCTGTTGGCATCTGGCCTCGTCCTTCCCCGGCTCCAGAGAGAGAGCGCTCTGCAAGGTAGCAGCTGTCAGAAGATTGGTGTTGATTTTGCATCAGGTTTTCTCCAATTCACCGTTTCAGATGCTAATAAAAAGCTTGGCACAGCGGGGGGGGGGGGGGCGTCCTGTGTGACTGAGATTTCTGCTTTACTTGAGAGCATGGGAGAGGAGGAGGATGGAGTGTAATGGAGGGGAGGGTGAATGGCAATCAAACAGTTCGCCTCACATTACTGATCCATCAGGGCCCCCATTAGACTCGTTTCTATGGTGTTTCTAGAAGAGCTTTTCAAGTATGGTGCAGCAAAGTGTCACAAGAAGCACTTCACTCAGTGGTAGGGGGTAAGTATCAAGATGATGTGCTTTTTTAGGGACAACTGAACTCAGACATATGACCAAGCATGGAAAGATGTTAGAACATTTTGTGCCCCACTTTCAATATTTAAATGATGGGCGTACATTAACCTGCATGGCTGTTGGCTACGAGCCAGACACCCACTCAAAGCAAACTCAAAATGACGAACGCTGCTTTAGGGCAAAAGTTGAATCGCAATGACATTTCAACAACGCTACAACAGAAGCAACAAAGATACGGTCATACTTTGGAGCAGAACACTGTGGCAAATGCAAAATGTGACCAATGCAGTGAGATTACAGAGTCCACCTCAAACACAGCCAGCAGTGGCCTATCTTGTAATGTGAGCACAGTGCTTCAGAAAGTGTTTAAGATGTTATCGTTTGCATTGCATCCCCCCCCCCCCGACAATTTGTTTCACTTCATTTTAGCCCCATGTTACAATGAAAGCAAGGTAAGAAGCACAACAGTGAACTGACAAAATCAATAATTAAACATTGTTACATAAAAGCAAGTGTAGCAAAATGATTCAAAAAGTGAATAAAGAAGAACAAGCAAACCTTTAAACCCACGTGGTGTGGCCATTCAGCATTATGGCACCATGTCCGCTCCCACCACCCACTTCCCCCTACCCACCCCTCGAATCCTGACTCTCTACCACCTTCCTATCCCTAGCTATGGCCCCCTTTCCCTAGGCTATAAACATCCATGAGTGAGTGAGTGGCTGAGTGAGAGTCCTGACTTTGCCATCTTATGACCTCGGCAGAGCCTGCTGGCCCAGCGCCGTGGGAAAAAGATGATAGAGATAGCAGCCAGTGAGCCAGCAGAAACCTCTTGTTTATAATTTACACTTTGAAAAGAGTCAAACAGGAACCTGTTACATTTAATATAGGCAATAGGAACCTACCGAATACCTCAGCCTGTGTCCCGGCTCATATGGGGTGAAAAGGTCTGTTATATGTGCCAGACCAATTATGCAGTGCCTTAAAACGGATCACTAACATCCACTCCGAAACCATCCTGCAACCAATATAAAGATGCAAAAATTGATTTTTCCCACAATGTATCAAAACAAATATATTGTCGGTACTGGATTAGAGGGACTGACACCGGTACTGGTATCAAACATTTCAAAATGATAGTCCAGCCCACTCTGGAGCTCCCCTGCTTGGCGGTGAGTGGTACAGTAACAGCTGGTGGATGTGATGACTTTGATCAGGTTCCACCCACAGGGTCCAAAAAACCAACAGGACTGTCGCAGATGTTCGGGCAACGTCTGATAATCACTCACCAATAATGGCTGCCACGGTCAAAGGATTTCCCCTGAGCCAGGGTTTTGAGCACAGAAAGAACTAGAATATCAAGCCGAGGATATGCCAATGTGATATGAAGTATCTGGGCATATGTCAATGTGATATGAAGTATCTGGACTATAGAATATCAAGCCAAGAGTATGCCAATGTGATATGAAGTATCTGGACTATAGAATATCAAGCCAAGAGTATGCCAATGTGATATGAAGTATCTGGACTATAGAATATCAAGCCAAGAGTATGCCAATGTGATATGAAGTATCTGGACTAGAATATCAAGCCAAGAGTATGCCAATGTGATATGAAGTATCTGGACTATAGAATATCAAGCCAAGAGTATGCCAATGTGATATGAAGTATCTGGACTATAGAATATCAAGCCAAGAGTATGCCAATGTGATATGAAGTATCTGGACTATAGAATATCAAGCCAAGAGTATGCCAATGTGATATGAAGTATCTGGACTATATAATATCAAGCCAAGAGTATGCCAATGTGATATGAAGTATCTGGACTATAGAATATCAAGCCAAGAGTATGCCCATGTGATATGAAGTATCTGGACTATAGAATATCAAGCCAAGAGTATGCCAATGTGATATGAAGTATCTGGACTAGAATATCAAGCCAAGAGTATGCCAATGTGATATGAAGTATCTGGACTATAGAATATCAAGCCAAGAGTATGCCAATGTGATATGAAGTATCTGGACTATAGAATATCAAGCCAAGAGTATGCCAATGTGATATGAAGTATCTGGACTATATAATATCAAGCCAAGAGTATGCCAATGTGATATGAAGTATCTGGACTATAGAATATCAAGCCAAGAGTATGCCAATGTGATATGAAGTATCTGGACTATAGAATATCAAGCCAAGAGTATGCCAATGTGATATGAAGTATCTGGACTATAGAATATCAAGCCAAGAGTATGCCCATGTGATATGAAGTATCTGGACTATAGAATATCAAGCCAAGAGTATGCCAATGTGATATGAAGTATCTGGACTAGAATATCAAGCTGATTATATGCCAATGTGATATGAAGTATCTGGACTATAGAATATCAAGCCAAGAGTATGCCAATGTGATATGAAGTATCTGGACTAGAATATCAAGCCAAGAGTATGCCAATGTGATATGAAGTATCTGGACTATAGAATATCAAGCCAAGAGTATGCCAATGTGATATGAAGTATCTGGACTAGAATATCAAGCCAAGAGTATGCCAATGTGATATGAAGTATCTGGACTATAGAATATCAAGCCAAGAGTATGCCAATGTGATATGAAGTATCTGGACTAGAATATCAAGCCAAGAGTATGCCAATGTGATATGAAGTATCTGGACTATAGAATATCAAGCCAAGAGTATGCCAATGTGATATGAAGTATCTGGACTAGAATATCAAGCTGATTATATGCCAATGTGATATGAAGTATCTGGACTAGAATATCAAGCCAAGAGTATGCCAATGTGATATGAAGTATCTGGACTATAGAATATCAAGCCAAGAGTATGCCAATGTGATATGAAGTATCTGGACTATAGAATATCAAGCCAAGAGTATGCCAATGTGATATGAAGTATCTGGACTAGAATATCAAGCTGATTATATGCCAATGTGATATGAAGTATCTGGACTAGAATATCAAGCCAAGAGTATGCCAATGTGATATGAAGTATCTGGACTAGAATATCAAGCCAAGAGTATGCCAATGTGATATGAAGTATCTGGACTATAGAATATCAAGCCAAGAGTATGCCAATGTGATATGAAGTATCTGGACTAGAATATCAAGCTGATTATATGCCAATGTGATATGAAGTATCTGGACTAGAATATCAAGCCGAGGAGGGAGTGACACTGGATGCACCTTTAACAAAGTCATCATCAGTAGGCATTGTGAGACCAAGCCCTACACTCTCCGTGTTTCTGTTTGAAAGGGGCAGGCACGTTTCAAAAAGCTGCTTGGCAGGTGATTGGATGAACCATCTGTCTATCATGTCTATCACAGGCTCGCTTCTCGCTGTCCTCACACCTAAAGCCCGCCCGTAACTGCCTCATACGATGCTGATTGGACCACTGCTGGTTCAGATTCCAACCAATAGAGAGTGGCGCAGCAACTGATGGATTTTTCGTGTGATCGTGATGATCTCACGCGAATCCAGCTGCCTTGCAAGGTGACATTAGTGCAGCATACTGTATGTGGAAATGTGACGAGAAGCAGCCAACACGCAGATTTCTGTAGAGAGTTCTGATGAATGAAAAGCATCACATGACGACACCCAAAGTGTTTTTGCAGGCTGGTATGTTTGTGCATGCAGCCCATGACCTCTTCTTACAACCCAGTTTAAACTGTACCGAAACCGACTTGGTTATTTTAAAATGTATTGGAATATCCGATTACAGTATATGCAACGTTTATTTATGCAGGCAGGGACTGCTGATACCCTATTTCATAAACATCCTGCTCCGCACTCATACATTCACTCACATACGCCTCCCTCTGAGCACTAGAGGTGATTTTGGCGTTGGGTCGATGCTCTTGCCGTCACGTAGCCCACCATCTTTTTTTGGCTTTTAAGCAGCTAATCAAAGTGAAATTGCTTAGTGGATTCTTCCATTGGAGCAGCTGCCTGAAGGGCTCTTAACCTCCAGCCTGAGTGGGGAGAAGGTTGCTCATTCACCTGAGTGGGGAGAAGGTTGCTCATTCACTCACCCGTATTGACTGCTTTCCTGGCATCCCAATTGTCTTCATATCATCAGCCCAACACACCATGTGCTCCAAGTAGCTTAAAAACATTATTAACATTATTCAAAATGCTTTCTGACTAAATGTCTGGCCCCGTGGTGATGTGGGAATTGACGTGTCCGTTAACAACACTGACAGACATAAACGAACACGTTAACAGCCATTCACACTGCGGACAATGTACACAGCAATTTACCGGCATTGATTATGGATATGGGCGAGCAGACGTTAACATAAACCCGAGAAGAGTGATGGGAAAATGGCCATTTGCATTCGATGTTGCTATTGAAAATGCTGCCAACAGCATGGATTTGAATTCCCTTTGCTGCATGCTGCAACCACTTTAGACTCTTGTCAGAGCTTTCCCTCCTGTGTCTCTACTTTGTACTGTCTATATAAATAATCATATAAAAACACTAAAAGGTAAGAGGACCACCTACGCAGTGTACCAAAAAAAAAGCTGCTGACTTTGTGGATGTGTATGATGTAACCTCCACTACCATTTTCTGTTCCTAGCGCTTCCATCTTATTGCAAATGATTGTTAGAAGACATACAGTAACTCTGGGTTAACGCATGAATTTAATATTTTGTTCAGCCGTAGCACTTTGGTGTTAACAACAGGGGGACTTTTTTTTTTTAAGTCAACATAGTTTCACTCCGCAGGTTCGTATCCACGTGTCACCTCCGGCTTGGTCGGGCGTCCATGCAGGCACGATTGGCTGTGCCTGAGGGTGAGAAGTCAGATCGAGGGTATTGTCCTGGTCGCTGCACTAACGCCTCCTCTGGTCGGGGTGGAAGGGAACTGGTGGGAATATCGTGATCCTCCCACGTGTTACGTCCTACCGGTGAAGCTCCCCGCTGTCAGGTGAAAAGCGGCTGGCTACTGCGCATGTGTTGGAGGAAGCATATGGTGCGAGTCTCGGCTCTCCCCAGATCGGCAGAGGGTGGAGACGCGACCGGGGCAGCCAATAGGGCAGCCAAGTATAATTGGGGAGAAAATGGGAAAAAAAATAATAATAATGATAATAATAAAATATAGTTTCACTCACTCCAATCATGCATACTTCCCAACCAACCAGTGGCGCTTCTGTTCTAGACCATTTTAAATCAGGGGAGCAGGATGGGGCCAGTTGTTATTTTGGGGGCACCAGTGATTTTAAGCTCAACAGTTATATTAATGCATGCTCATAGAGGGTATGCACAGACGTCACTTTCCCACCGGAACATGCCCCTTCAATCGGGACTGAGTGACAAAACATTCAGCAGGGTCCTGCCTATTGTTTGGAGCAGTAGATGTCATTTATCTAGGCCAGTGGTTCTCAAAGTGGTGTCCGGGGACCCCCAGGGGTCCTTGAGGCAGTTCCAGAGGTCCCCCAACAAAAAGGGGAATAATTTATTTAGTAGTAACCAAGTAACACAATGACAGAATGAATGTTTGACTATTTTGGTCATGGGTTCATACACTTTCTGTAATAAAACATGTAAAAGTATATATATATAAAAAAGAATCAGATGGGGGACCCTGGGACAAAATCTTTAAAAAATGGGCGGTATGTGGTCTAATTTGTGTCAGTTTAGGGGTCCTTGTGAAAAGGTTTGAGAACCACTGATCTAGGCTGCTTACTGCATTCAAGCTGAACGTTAATGCTGCCACTTAGGGGGCGTGACCCCGCAGTGACTTCTGCCTCTGTGACGTCATGTGCATAGTAGCCTCTATATTATGTATATATGTGTGTGTCTACTCTATACTGTTCAAAAAAGTGGAAAAACGAGCACACTCAGAGAGTCAAACAGAAGGGTCCGGTGCAAGGCACAAGCACAATGTCAAAACGTAGAACAAGCCAGCACACGAGATGTCCTTTCTTTTATCGTTTTTTTATTTTTTATTTACCTCAGTCCGGGGTGGGTACAGCACAAACAAGTTTCGGCACTAGGCCTACACTGATGAAGGCCTAGTGCCGAAACTTGTTTGTGCTGTACCCACCCCGGACTGAGGTAAATAAAAAATAAAAAACGATAAAAGAAAGGACATCTCGTGTGCTGGCTTGTTCTACGTTTTTACTCTATACTGTAGTACAACACATTTTATGACAACAAGAATACTGTAGTGCTGTATTCACTATTTTACACTACTGTATACTACACTACAGTATACTTACTGTATACATACTGTAGTACTGTATACAAATGAACTAGAGAAGCACGATTGTGAGCTAAAACTATTATGAACCTACCTTCATTACAAGTCTTCCATGCATACAATATGCATGTCAGTGGCACACGTAGAAAGAAGCCTTGTTAATTAATTATATTAATTATATAATTAATTGTAGTGATAGATGTGTATTTTGCTTATCAAAACCCTAAAGTCAGTTACAGTAAACCCAGGTAGCTTTATGATATCCTTTACCTGGAAATATATTGTTAGCGTAGGATTTATACTCAAAATGAACAGATTGTGCTATTTAATTATTAGTCCTTATTGTATGTCAAGAGGTTGTGATGGAAAAAGGTAGCCTATCCTATGCAATAGGATGGGTTACAGGTTTCCTCAGGCAGTCTCCCTGGCTAATAACACTGATGCCACTAATACCCAATGACAGATGCACAGGCAGGTTGAGTTTATGACCTAGTTTTGAGCGAGCCGCAGCACAGAGTAGGCCTACAGTAGGACAGAGTGAGGGAACAAGTGAAGGGAGTCAAACAGTGCATATTACAGCATGGAACTCAATCAAGGGCAAAACTGGAAGAATCTCCCGCCGCCCACGCAACGCAGCGACAGGGCGGCATGCTAACAGTGTGGACCGGGGAGAAAATCACTTATGCAGTGAGAATTGAGCTGTCAAAGTGTGTGTGTGTGTGTGTGTGTGTGTGTGTGTGTGTGTGTGTGTGTGTGTGTGTGTGTGTGTGTGTGTGTGTGTGTGTGTGTGTGTGTGTGTGTGTGTGTGTGTGTGTGTGTGTGTGTGTGTGTGTGTGTGTGTGCAGATTTACCTCGTGGACTCACTCATGCTTGCTAAGTGACAGCTTTGCATCCAAGAAGGACACCTTGTATGATAAATCCTTCTACAGGGAGTCGATTGTGTGTCTGCGTACGACCGTACGTACGTACAATATTTGCGTGCATTCATGCTTGAGTGCATGTATAGTATAGGCCTACCTCAGTGAACAACGATGTCGATGTATGTGTGTTAGTACCGGTATATTAGAGTTGTCAACGGGCCTAACAATTCAAACCTGACCCGACCCAACCATAGTAAGTTGAAGGTTTGTCCCACCTTTGTCCCACTTTCACCACATGTCGTTCATGTATGATGAATGAGGGATGATCTTGAGATGTGAGCAGGTGTGACAGGTAGTGAGCAGGTGTGACGGGTGTATGGATCACAATTAAAGGCTGTGACAGCGTGCGTGTAGCCTGCCCTTCATGCATATTGGTCCCTTAGTCCGCATCAAGCCAGAGGCTGCTCTGTGATAATGGTCTTGTATCTGCATGACTTGGCAGCAGTCTCGCCTTCTCTCGGTACGTCAACGGCAATTGATATTCAACGCTAATTTCACATTGACGTAGGATTTAACGTTGAGAGAGTGAAAGCAGTGTGTGGAGCACTGGCCTGTGTTGCTGTGTTACCGCCCAGTTTCAACTGTCTGCCAATTGTCGTGTGCTGTTTATGTGTATTTTGGTGATTATTCAATTTTTGTCACAAGTTAGAGTGCAGCTTTGATTTGAGGTGCCAGACAATAATCACATTGGTAATGGAGAGCTTTCAGGTGACATAACACAAGTCTCTGTCTAAAAATAATGTCAGCGTGTTAGCTATGCAGAACCTACAGTGTATAGAACAAACACTTGAGTGTTAGCAGTGGTGTTACGCTGCTAACTAACCTAGCTCGTACTAAGTTCCTAGTTTTCCCCACTAAGGTTAATCAGCCCGTAAACTGGCGCTTTCCTACGTGTGTTTTAACGTGAACGTGAAACTACCTGGGTGAATGTAATTCTACCTAAGGGGGTATCATGCATGTTTGACTCACCCAAGCCTTGCCGGTGCGGTTGTCTTGGCGTTGCGGCGACCAGCTCGCGCTTGAATCAGACGAGCCCTCTACAGCTGCGTCGTCTGGTCAACCCGGCCAGCCCACTCTCAGAATGGAAATTCAGGGGTTTGGGGAAAAGGTGTATCACCAGTGGTCCGTGTGTGTGATTGGGAAAAGAAAAGTGTCTCTGTTGTTGCAAGAGTCCGCGTCCGCGTCCTCCCTCGTTGTGGTGTGTGTTCACAACTCCAAACGCTACCGAGCGCTGCCCTCCAGCTGCAACCTATTGGGGCTTAATCAAACAACACTCCACCCCTTTTGTGTGACGTCAGTCTTTCCCTCTCACCAATCTACTCTATCCAAAATACAACTAATCATATCTAACGGAACCACATCTCCCAGCATAACACCATATCGTAACAGTGGTCATCACAGCTTAACATGAATATCACCTTTCGTTAGGTTCAAGGGCCTGGGACTAAAGACAGTTGTTGGGTCACAGTAACACATTTGGAAACAAATCTAATTATAAGACAATTCACATATAGCATTGCTGAATTGATTTAAATCCACAGGTATCAGGTAGGGGGGTGGGTACACTGGCTTTGGTGCTAGTGTGTAGGGGGGTGGGTACACTGGCTTTATTGGTGCTAGTGTGGAGGGGGGTGGGTACACTGGCTTTGGTGCTAGTGTGGAGGGGGGTGGGTACACTGGCTTTATTGGTGCTAGTGTGGAGGGGGGTGGGTACACTGGCTTTGGTGCTAGTGTGGAGGGGGGTGGGTACACTGGCTTTATTGGTGCTAGTGTGGAGGGGGGTGGGTACACTGGCTTTATTGGTGCTAGTGTGGAGGGGGGTGGGTACACTGGCTTTGGTGCTAGTGTGGAGGGGGGTGGGTACACTGGCTTTATTGGTGCTAGCGTGGAGGGGGGTGGGTACACTGGCTTTATTGGTGCTAGCGTGGAGGGGGGTGGGTACACTGGCTTTATTGGTGCTAGTGTGGAGGGGGGTGGGTACACTGGCTTTGGTGCTAGTGTGGAGGGGGGTGGGTACACTGGCTTTATTGGTGCTAGTGTGGAGGGGGGTGGGTACACTGGCTTTGGTGCTAGTGTGGAGGGGGTGGGCATACTGGCTTTATTGGTGGTAGTATGGAGGGGGGTGGGTACACTGGCTTTGGTGCTAGTGTGGAGGGGGGTGGGCACACTGGCTTTATTGGTGCTAGTGTGGAGGGGGGTGGGTACACTGGCTTTATTGGTGCTAGTATGGAGGGGGGTGGGTACACTGGCTTTGGTGCTAGTGTGGAGGGGGGTGGGTACACTGGCTTTATTGGTGCTAGTGTGGAGGGGGGTGGGTACACTGGCTTTATTGGTGCTAGTATGGAGGGGGGTGGGTACACTGGCTTTGGTGCTAGTGTGGAGGGGGGTGGGTACACTGGCTTTATTGGTGCTAGTGTGGAGGGGGGTGGGTACACTGGCTTTATTGGTGCTAGTATGGAGGGGGGTGGGTACACTGGCTTTGGTGCTAGTGTGGAGGGGGGTGGGTACACTGGCTTTATTGGTGCTAGTGTGGAGGGGGGTGGGTACACTGGCTTTATTGGTGCTAGTGTGGAGGGGGGTGGGTACACTGGCTTTGGTGCTAGTGTGGAGGGGGGTGGGTACACTGGCTTTATTGGTGCTAGTATGGAGGGGGGTGGGCATACTGGCTTTATTGGTGCTAGTGTGGAGGGGGGTGGGTACACTGGCTTTGGTGCTAGTGTGGGGGGGGGTGGGTACATTGGCTTTATTGGTGCTAGTGTGGAGGGGTTTGGGTACACTGGCAATTCCAGGGAGGTTTTGTAGAAAAATCACACCCAGGTGTTGAAGTAAGCGGTGCAGTTTTGTGCATGTCCGAGCTGGATGTATGCGCGCCCATCCGTGCTGTGTGTGCATGTGGGCGTGCACCGGCGTGT
Organism: Poromitra crassiceps; assembly: GCF_964638095.1. Lineage (NCBI taxonomy): Eukaryota > Metazoa > Chordata > Actinopteri > Beryciformes > Melamphaidae > Poromitra > Poromitra crassiceps. Next base: position 21,603,899 of record NC_139625.1, on the reverse strand, counting down.
GCGTGTTTCGAGCCGCTCTCTCTCCATAGCGTGCCAACGTCTCGCCAATGAGGAAATGTATTTGCCATTAATTTCCAGACGTATCTTAAACTGTGCGTGCGTGCATGTGTGTGTGTGACATCACTCTCTCTCTCTCTCTATGCCTGCCCTGTGCCTCAGCTGTGTGTCTGTGCAGACCGGGGAGGAGCTGGGGGCGGGGTCACACCCCCTTCCATGTCGCCTCGAGACAGTCTCCCCCAAATCTCGGTGCAAACATAGAGCTACACACAAATCCTGCCGCACACATCTCGCCACAAACACACAGTCACTTTTATAGAAGCGGCTGCGCACATCTCAGTCAGTATAATGTAGCTCTAATATGCCTCAAATCAATTGCAAATTGTATACTGTAGCTGTAGGCCTGCTCGTGCTCAACAACTTGGTTTAATGTTTCTTGTAGCTTTCATCTTGCCTTGGTCTGCACAAAAAGACTTCAGAGTAGCGCTTGACCAAAAACATTATTTATTAATATAAGCAATGTACCACGCACTAGAAAAAACATACCTGACTATTATCACTCTAGATCCTGTTTTCATAAACTTCTCACGTAGTTGTGCCGATCCAAGATCAGAATGGCTCGCCAAAGGCAACGCCCCCCCCCCCTTCCAGAGACCCCACTTAACAATTAGCACAAATTAAAACAAGTTGTGAATGATTGGTTTGAGTAACAAATTAATAACATTAATTATTTCTTTGATTCCTCAAGCACCACCCCCCCCCCCCTACCCCCACCGGCCCTCATTGTGACTAAGATTGTAACTAATGGATGCAATTACACACCACCTTTGGTCACGGGTTGTTTTCAGAGAAGCGGGGTGATGAGGTCCCTAGAGGAGGCTTTTAAGCAAGTGTGTTATGCTTGTATGACTTTATCCCTGATCCTGGGTCTGTGCCCACTGACGTTTCAAGTGATTTATTTCTCCTCGTACGACGCCATTCCTGATCCTGGGTTAGTACTCGTGTCGCTGAGAGGCTTTATGAATACAGGTCCCAATCAGTTGAAACACACACAGGTGACTTCCATATCCACGTAGAAAATAGTGATTTTGTTTTATTGAAGTATCTCAACGGACTAAGACACTTATAAAGTGTAGTAGAAATATCAGAGGTGAGGATAGTTTACTTCTGCGTGGGCTAAACTCCGTTCAATTCAGTCAGTTCATAAAGGACTCAGATAGATCGATAGAACATTATTTTTAGCAGTTTCTAAATTCCAATGAAATTCGACTCAATGAATAGCCTCAAATGAGCTAATATAAGTCAGCAAAGTGGGCTAACAGCCCAGCCCGTAGGGCAGATTAGCCCCTCACCAGTTTCTCTAGCACTACTCGATGCAGCTTGATTTGAAGGAAAAACCTCTGGACAGGACACAAATTGTCTCGAGGCCATATGAATATGCAGGACCCCTAAATATGAATTCATGTATGCTCCTTGAACTGACTGAACTGGAAAACGGATTGACTCCGTCCTCGCTACTGGGCCAACATACATTCTATATATGACTGTATGAAAATAGAAACGTTAATTAGATACATCTTACATGAAAGCTTTCTCTGAACATACAAATACTGGGAGAAAAGAGAGGGTTGGTGGGGCGGGGGGGGCAGTGGGAGGGGGCGGGGGTTTGTTCTACAACGCCAAACAACTGCAGAAACACCATAAACAAAAACAAAACAAGATGTTTCTTTGAACTTTGTGTGTCTGTGTGTCTCCATGTGGCATCAATTTTACATGTTTGAAGAAGGATGTGCATCATCAGCAACCGTTGATCATTCATTTTTCAACACTACTCTGCCTGTGGGTGTATGGACTATCACAACATAGAGAACCTATATTACAGGACCTATGATCAGCTGGGTACAACTGGTCCTACATACGGCAGGACATGAGACATCCCTTTCATTTTTCATCGCGAACAAAACATAAATAAATAAAAACACCAAGACCACCATTTTCTCCACTCAGGCTCTAGTAAGGTTTGAAAAATGACTGTGATGCAAAATAAATATTCTATGTACTGTATGTTTGTAAGTGTATTGGGGCTCAACCCAGATGAGTATGGGCCTTCAAAAGCTGTATTGAAGCAGCTGATAGCTGATATTTTGTGCCAATATTCAGTATCTTTAAATTTGACCAATTTGCCAAAATTATACGGTTTCATCTCTCCCCAGAATTGACCGATCCTAAGTCCCCCCCCTCCCCCCCCACCATAGTTACTGTTGCTAGGTAGGTCAAACTTTTAGCCTCCAGCTCTCAAATGTCAGTGTCAAACAAACGTTAATATCTCAAAAACTATACATCATATCGCTTATATTTTGACATTGTGAGTGAGAGCAGAAGTAGCCGAAGGGTTTAAAAAAAGTATATCAGTAACAAGGAACAAACAGGACATGTTGGCAATTTTACGCTGGTCACACGTTGCCCACAGCCCAGACCTCAACCCAATTGAACACTTGTGGGCTCAGCTCGCGCGTGCTGTACGTGCTAGACGAGTGACCAAGGCAACCACGTTAGCTGACCTGCGACGGATCGTGGTTGAGGAATGGAATGCCATCTCACAGCAACGCGTGACCAGGCTGGTGACCAGCATGAGGAGGAGGTGCCAGGCTGTTGTGGCTGCGTCATCCACCTGCTACTGAGGCTCCTGACTGTTTCCAATTAATAAAGTGTAAAATTGCCATTATGTCTTGTTTGTTCCTTGTTACTGATGGAGAGTTCAAACTTTTGACTTCGGCTCTAGCCACATAATCAGCTGTGCTGCTCATCCCACAAATGCAGGATCCTTACAAATGATAAAGCGTTGTGAAGGGAAAGGAACTTTCCAATAAGATAAGATACAGTAACAGCAGATATGATTGCACATGTTTCCAAACTTTTTCTTGATGAGTAAGTTGTGTGAACTGTCCCAGTTTTAAAATGTGTGAATTTAATAAAAAGAAAGTGCAGCCTGGGAAATCTTTTATAGAGTGAATTGTGAGATCACGCATTCTAGGCTGGCTCCATAGGCTGCTACAAGCCTGCTCAACTGTTATGGGAGCATACTGCAAAAAGGGGCGGGACTTAGCAACAGCATTTAGATTGTCATGTGTGTCACGTCTCCATCTCCATACCGATAGATTTCCTTTGGGGTTAACAGCTTAGGGTGACCCACTGTGCCTATTCAATTATAGGGGGAACTCTGAGATACGTTTATGTAAATAATACATTTACGAAAAAAGCAAACTAAACATATTGGACAATTCAATGTAAAATTAAAATGTGTAAAGGAAATAAAATGTCATTGTAGGTTTTTGCAGGCTGTTTTTACGCAGCTGTGGTCAAGGAGGAACTTCCATCATATCTACTGTATACTGACAGACCAATATTATCTGATATTTAATCAATAGGCCTGACATGATCAGAAAAATATATCTACTGGTCTAACCCTAATGCCAATGTGAAAAGGGGCCAAGGCAATAATGTGCACAATGCCAATTATTGTTTGCATCTATGTTTGTATATATGCTTTTACAGTATGTATGCAGTTGTTATACATTGTGTGTTACAAAAAACACCCAAATGTTCTTGGCATCTTAACTGCGTTGGCTGGTCAGAAAGCTGGTCAGAAAACGTCGTCTCTGTAAAGCTCACAGACTCCAAAAAGATTTTATCGTACAACCACTGCCCATGACACAAACTCTTACTGAACAATTAACAGCTGATGTGTGAACGAGCAGAGTTGCTGTGAAAATACGACTAATCCCAATAATAATCATAACGTTTTACTATCATCAGAAAGTAGAACCAATCCTAGAGTACAACTAAAACGAATATGCTACGAACTGACAACGCTTTCAAGCACCCCCAGTGGTGGAGCCGGAGACTGTTCTCCGCGTCGGTTTCCTCAAAGAATAAACAGCTCAGCATGCGGCGGTGTAATGGATGAGGTAATAAAGATAATGAGGGGAGGGGGAAGTGGGGGGGGGGGTACTCTGAAGCTGCGTCTCTCGGTGCCGCACCCTTTCTGAAGAAGGCACTATGGATGCTTCGCCATCACCATCTCGCCGACCAGGGCGCAAGCCATGCAACCCCATGCAACGTCTCTTGAATCGCAGCTGTCTGTTCTTGTTTTTATTTGGTTTCTGAGAGTCCTAAACAGTACCTATCAATTACTGCTGAGCGTTTTATTCCCGTTCTCCTTCTTCTTTCTCGGGTATCTCCTTATTGTCCAGATCTCAGAGTTGCCACAATCACGAATCGTTCCAAAGTACCGTACTGTGGCCCTTTTTACACCGCAACACCGGATACACCACGTGTTTTTTTGTCGAACGGCAGCACGTCTCTCGTGAGACTCCCGCTACTGTAGACTCCCACCTCAAGTCCTCTCCAACGCTTAGTTCTAGGCCTCGAATCACGAGCCCCCGACGCAAAGAGGCGGGGACTCCGGACTCTCGGATCGCGCGCCTAACTAGAGGTAGAGGTAGCTGACCCAGTAGACGATGTTGAAGAGGAGGAAGGAGGTGGGGAAGAAGACCCGCGAGTAGGTGTCCAGCTCGCGGATGTTGACGTGGATTCGGCCTTTCCTCCAGCCGCCCTCTTTGCACTCCTCGTAGCAGCAGAAGAAGCTCTTGCAGTCTTTGCCGTCCAGGCACTCGTACAGGCAGTTGTCGTCGTAGTCGTGCCAGAAGAGGGAGTTGCCCATGGGCATTGCCGACCGAGGGGCGCGGCCCATGTTGAGGGCAGAGTAGGCCTGCAGGGGGTGACAAGGAGACTTATGGATATACTCAAGCAAAGGAAAAGGAAAAATGTGCCCTTTGGTACTCTTAGGCGGCGTTCACACCCAAAGCGCTTTTTTCAGTCAGAACGCTATGAAAATCATATCGAGAGCGCTTCCATTGTGTACAAAACACAGCGCACGGAGCGTTTTTTTTTGTGCTCCGTTTGTTTTCCCCTGTAGTCGCGTGCAATACAGATCAGAACACTATCAACATGAAAGCCAGATTATTGCTAATTCTGGCAGCAGCAGAGGTTGAAAATCCCTCGGGAGGAGAAAAGGTAGGAAGAGTGAAAAAGACGATCAGGGCGCTTTTCCTTAATGTTCAACTTTTTTCAGCTTTAAAACGCCCACAGCGCTCCTCAAAAACAACAGACGCCACCAGCGCTGAAACGCTAGGTGCGTTCATTGAAAGAGGAGCACGTCTAGCGCGTCCTTACATAGAGAATGAATTGCAGAAAGACGCTGGAAGCTCCAAAAACGCGTTTGGTCTGAATGTAGCCTTAAGCTGCTACTATTACTACTATTACTATTATAGCTGCTACTTCTGCCAGAACTTTCTACTCTATTAGATTACTCTTGATAACTACATTGCGCACCTCTTGGACTGTAAATTAATGCCTATTTAACTTGGACTGTAAATTCATATTTAATGCCTACTTAACACTCCTCCTATTTGTGTATATATTGTATGTATTGGACTGCGCTTGCACTGTCGTGATTCTGACATTTAGACTTTTATTCTACTTGCCTTTTACCTCTGAATATTGATATGAGCGCTACGCTGCATACTTACACTAAGACAAATTCCTTGTATGTAATCTTGCATATTGTGGCAATAAAAGTGATTCTGATAAATCAGTTACGAGGAACATTTAACGGCTTATGAATCAGTCTAAATTTAATAATGATGCATCCCATCTTACCTACTGTACATCAACAAATGAGACTATCAGCGAGGAGATTGACAATATCTATATTGTTATTTTAAATGCCTGTGCACTGGTCGCACACAGCACAGTGGGACTTCTTGTCTTGATGTCAGTGTGAAACTGGTTGTTAATCTTTGTTCTGGCCGGCGAATGAACCAATAACGTCAACCTTATGCAGTAAATAAAACAGTGGGGGGGGGGGGGGGGAGGGGGGAGGCCCTGTATGGCCTGTCGGCTCGGCCGACCCACTGGGCACAGCAGGAGGAGACTCGGTGTTCAGGAAATGCAGTCTTCGTTCCGGGAGAACACTATCGCTTTTGTCCACAGGGGCCACTAAAATCAACACAAAATGAAAGCTCCTCGTAGCTGCTTTAATCAATATGTAAGGTTCAGTGCTTTGCAGGATATATTCGGCGTTTTCACTTACATTTTTGGTCGACCCACTTTCCCCCTCTTCTACTTCTACTTCACTTACTGATTTACCAAAATCCCCTTGAGAACTCCACAGTCAGAGAAGGGGTGTGGACGTGTTACTTTCAAGTAAACGTGTGGCGTGTGGGAATATAAATATAGCTAGCTACCTTGTTTGTTTATTTGGGCAGGACAGTACACATTGATGAACAGTTACCTATACAGAGTCATCTATATGACAACAGCAAATATGTCGGATTTAGCTAAAAGCTCATTTGCATCCGTAGTCCTCAGGACATAAAAACATACAAGATAAAGACAACATCAAAACAGAATACAGTAGGAAAAAAAATGCCACCAGAAACAACAACAATGTGGCCAAATGGACATAATAATGGTGCTTTAAAAGCTAAAACGCTGTGAATGCTGGGGCACGTCTGCAATCACGTCCGTGTACAACCCGTCTTCTAGCTGCATTGCATTCTGGTCTATTGAGGCTATACAGTTGTACAGAGTGTTGATATCTCTTCCTATGATGGATTTCTCCCTGTGTGATTGATGAACGTGTGCAAAGTGGTGAGTCTAGAAAGAAGCACTTGTCCTTTGATTGAAGGGACCGACAGCAAATGCTGACATGTGTTGATGTAGATAGGTGAAAAACTGTCTGCTATCAAACTTCATTGTAGCTACACTGGAAATGTCTTGACTGTACGTGATGTCATGTCATCTACGCTTGTCCAGTTTATCTGCAGGAATAATACAAATACATCCACCAAAAAAGAGAGAATTACCCAGAAATGCAAGGTATATTACCTGTATATTTATTAACAGCGTTAAAAGGTTTTAAGGTGGATTTTTCCTTGAATAAAAAGTAACACGACGCTTGTTATGATTAGACAGTTACAGATGATATTTTCCATGCAAAAGGATGGGCAGACAGAATTCAGACTAGATTCACACTTCTTTGAAAATAAATAAATAAAAATTCACGTAAACTTTCCAAAATAAAGTGCATAAATCCACTAAAACCAGATTACTCTTCTCGGTTTTGATTCTTCTCTCATCTGCTGACAAAAACCCTTGCTAATGCCGCCACAATGGACCATTATACACACATACATCACACATACAATTTTCCAGCGTATGGAAAACCAGTTTATGGAAATGTCATGTTTATGGAAGGCCTCCAAAATGTGTGCTCTGGTGTAATTTAAACTAAATGTAAATGGATGTGTAATACTTCAGTCAAAACACACACACAAGTTGCTGTCTACAACCATCTCTGTCCCTAACCCTTGAAGTACACAGAACAGGTACTTAATTACAGAATAATTGTTTTTTAATTGTATTTATTTATTTATTATTATTATGATTATTATTAATAATATTATTATCATTATCATCATCATCATCATCATCATTATTATTATTATGATTATGATTATGATTATGATTATTATTGTTGTTGTTGTTGTTGTTGTTGTTGTTGTTGTTGTTGTTGTTATTATACAGTGTAGGTGTTCATGTGTGCAACTGTACTGTGAATATCTAGACTGGAATTCTGAATTACTAGTGAGAAATACTTGGGTGAATGCTTAATTGGGATACAATCTTCGCACCCCCCCTTACCCCCCCCCCAGTTCTTCTATAACCCATTTTCCACTCTTAGGGGAAGAGTGGGAGTAGAGGGAGAGAGTGGGCGAGCGAGAGAGATGGAAAGAGAGTGAGAGTTAAATGTATGTAGTGCAGAAGGGAGAATTGACGGGTGGCACAAAGGGACTGAGAGAGAGAGAGAGGGGGGGGGGCAACAGACCAGCCAAAATACGAAGCTGACAGTCTTTAGCATTAACGGCGCAAAACGGAATGCTTCCACAGTGGTGGTGGGGGGGGGGGGGGAGGCGGGGGATAATGAACAGGGAGGGCATGTGGAGAGCGGGAGATGACAGCAGCAGTAGGTGACTCGCTTTAAGTGGATGTGTGTGCTGGCGCCATTAAAGCTCTCCCAGCAGGTGGGAGCCTCGGGTTCGCCCACGCATAGCAGCATTGGGATTGTTGGGAGGGAGTCAACTCTCTGCAAAATGCTTTCAAACAGCTGCTGTGCACATGCTCATACTGTACATGTATAGGGCGGCAACTAACCATTATTTTTCATTGTCAATTAATCTGTCCGTTATTTTCACGATTAGTCGTTTGGTCGATATAAAATGTCAGAAAATGGAGACAAATGTCGATCAGGGTTTCCCAAAGCCCGAGTTGAAAGTTCCTTGTAGCTGCTTTAAAAGGACCATACTGTTGAGCACATTTACCACACAGCATGCAAATCAACCATTTTTCCAAAGCATACCACTTTTTTGATTTTCGAATATTTACTCAACTTCTAGGTTTGATTTCCTGAGCAAATATTTTGCCTGAAATGCCATCTGGCAGCTGTTTTTAAGTCTGCCTTTATGTCAGCTGCTTTTATGTCCACAGATGTCTGAACTTTCCACCAGCATTTGTACACAGCAGAAGACATCTAGACATGTCAAATCAATGCAGGCATTAAACTAAATTGCCATGCAACGTTCAAGTAATGTGATGTGACCCCCCCCCCACACACACACACACACACATCTAAAAAGTATGGTATTCGTGAAATGGTCAGTAGTATTATAAAGTATGCATGGATTGGCAGAAACAATATGGTCCTTTATCCACTGCACCTTGGATATTCTAGGCCATACTCTGGGATAATGAATGAGTACATTCAACATTTAAGATGCTATACATTATGCTGCTATACGTTAGAGTGATTCTGTCCTGTGTCATCTCGCAATGGGCCTTTTTCACAGGGGCCATTTTGTGTCTAGAAAGGCAGGGTAAACACAGGTGCAACCAAACAAGGAGGGCCCCAGCACTGAAACACCTAAATGGAAATTGGAAACCCTCATTAATGTTTTGGTTGCACCTGTGTTTACCCTGCCTTTTAGATACAAAATGGCTGTTGTGAAAAAGGTCGATAGTGTTCTTTAATCTTGACTGATTGGAGCCTGACGCGTTCTTTGACTGACGAAGAAAGGCAACATTTTCCATTCATTTAGGAAGCCCTGTGTGTGTGTGTGTGTGTGTGTGTGTGTGTGAGAGAGAGAGAGAGAGAGAGAGAGACACACAGAGAGAGAGAGAGAGAGAGAGAAGAGAAATGGGAGTATGCAACAACCACTTTCCCCCACTACCGAGAACCCAGGGGTCTAAACATGGCAACCTCTCTCTCGGCTGTTAGACTGAGGACGACTGAAACATCAGCCTCACCCTTTTACACACACACATTTGCGCACACGCACACACAGGCTTACCATCCTCTGGGTGTTGGGCGGGGGCCTCCGGGGGGCGCTGTAGGAGCAGTAGTTGAGCATGGCGTACTCTATCATGGCGGCGAAGACGAAGAGGAAGCAGACGGTGACGAACAGGTCCATGGCCGTCACGTAGGACACTCTGGGCAGGGAGTTCCGGGCCACCGTGCTCAGGGTGGTCATGGTCAGCACTGTGGTGATGCCTAAGCGAGGAAAGGCAATGTGTAATATTATACAGGGTCAGGGGTCAACACAGTCACTCATTATACAAGGGCTTATACTGTACATTGTTGGTCCAAAGACATTATAGTTGAACAAAAATGTCTTTAAAATTGTTAGAAGGTAACGTTTGTTTGGGCGCCAGATGTGACCACTAGAGGTCGCCTTACGGCAGGGATGGGCAACATTTGTTTTTCTCCAGAGTTAGATAAAGTAAGTGAAGGGCCACACATTGGACAATTGAAAAACATGGAACACATACAGTAGTACTGAGTTATGTTAAACTACTGTAGACATGACATATGGGGGCACGGTGGAACAGTAGTAGTAGTAGTGCTGTCGCCTCACAGCTAGAACATCCTGGGTTTGATCTCTGCCTGGTACGCTGTGGGTGTCCCCCCCCCCCATGTCTTCAGTGCCTACTGCCCAGGTGGGCTATCTCGTGAAAGGGCCTTTCTGTGTTTGAATGATCTCCCCATGCTCCCCTGGGGTTCCTCTATACAACATCGGTATGGACCCCCACTAAAAACATGCAGATCGCCACTTGACTAGCGGCAACTAGGACAGAAGTTGGTCCCCGGGCGCTGTACCAGAAAGCTGCCCACTGCTCGTGGCTGCCCCCTGGAGGAAGGGCATGCCATGTCTCGGTCCAAACCAGCAGAGACTGTATTTCACTGGCCACCGTCGGCATGAGTGAGTGTGTGTGTGTATGTGTGGCCCTGCATGCATGTGTTGTAACGGGTGTCGTGAGACAATAAAGACGTGTTTTTCCATCCGGTTCTTCTCAAAAAAATATTGCTTTACAATATTCTGTTTGCCAGCCCAGAAGGTCTGTTTCCTAACTTTGAGTACAAAATGAGGTTATTTGTAAAAACAAACAAACAAAAACAGTGTGGTTATACAGGCCAATGACAAAATACACTGGAGCGGGGCTTTAACCGCCAATTCGAGGTACGGGAGCTGCGGTCCGCGACTCGGCCGCGACCCCCGGTGGAGTCGCGGCTCGGTGCTCACAGCCCGCTGCTGTAACCAGGAAGTAGTGGAGGACTGAGCTGTCGACATGCTGGACTGAGGCAAAGCGTGACGTTCACACTCTTAGAGCTGTTATTGTGAAAGTAAAACATTTTTCTCTGTGGACCAACGTCTATTAGACAATTATTTGTGAGATCGTGTTGATTCATCTCAACACCACCAAATGTAGTTCTCAATGTAAGTTCAAGCCAGGAAGACTATAATATCTTTTACACTTCTTTAATTCACTTTATATCTCCACTCTTCAATCTACTCACAAGATCATAATAAGCTGTCAATTTCCGGGTTTCAATGAACTATCAGCTGGTTGCCGCCCAGTCTCTGTTAACCAATTGCATAGTGTCACATCACTGCTCTCATCACCTCTCACCCTACACACCTCCAGTGTAAACCTATCACATTGCTTCTCAACCCCGTCGTAAGCCAATTGCTTGGAGACGGGTTCCTTAAATATGCTTGTTTCTGTCTCATTCAGCCTCTCAATCACCGCTGCTGTCAGTCTCGCACCCTCCTCCTCCCCCTCTCCTCCCGGTCATCGCAGACCTATCCCATTCTTCAGTCGGAAGAGTCATCATGAGTCTCAGAAGGAGATCACCAGCACCACCAGTATCTAGACACTGCAGGGGGATACTGTATATCTGGATGCTGATCTGGGCTGATGCAGCTCTCTCAAGATCTCCCTGCGGTGTCTAACCGCCAAAGACTAATAACAATACTTTATTCTCATCATTCTTTCTGTAATGCATCATTCACTTTATTGTAATAAATATCACTTTATTCATTCTTTGATCTCTAGTCTCTCCTGATTGAAATGAAAGTGATGGCTCCCAGTTTCAGGTGTAAATTAACAGACTGGTGATGATTTTTTATTTCCCCTCTTGGGAGAATTTTATGTGATTAATTATAGACAGAAGCCTGCAATAAGAAGGCTGAAAATACACATCATTTCATGGAGCATTTAGTCCAAAGATCAAAAACATGACAGTAAAATTGCATAGAACCCTCCATTATTTGCCAGCCCTGAAAATCATCTCATGACCCCCTGGGTTAAGAACCTCTATTATACAGTAAAGCAGTGCAGTAGTCATGCAGCAAGCAAAGCAGTAACAAGTCGGCTAGCCATTACTATAAACCTGCTGAAATTAATTCAATAAACACCTACAGTATGTAATATAGCAATCAAAATCCCAGCCAGGGTGGGGGTGGGATTAGGTGGTTTTAGGCAGGGGATAGGCCTATACTGGGCAAGTGTACATGTAAACGGACAATAAAGTGCTGTGTTATTAAATGATATGTGCACGGATGTGTTGCCATGGCAACACATGCACGCTGTGTCCCGGATTTTTTTCATATGACAACAAGCTCTATCTGTGGCCTCAACACAAAAACACAAGAATGGAGAGAACCAATGTGCGGGATACAGCCATTCAAATGTTGTAGGTAGGCGATAGAGACATCATTTACTATTGAGATGTCCGGTTGGACTTCTCTAATTAAAAGTGACAGATTATGTTGACAGTTCTATCCAGGCCAATGTACACCCTGCCAATATATATACCCAGGCCAATGTACACCCTGCGATCCCTGGAGAGATAACGCTGCTATCTGTACGCTGCTCTTTTAATGACAGTGATGAATGAGCTAGATAATGCTGTAGTATTTTCATTCAATTGACCTCTACTGGAAACTGAAATTGGAATGGAAACATTTACAAGCCAGGTTGGGAATTAACCACCATTTTGTTGTTGTTTTGTTCTCTAAAAGGTGGAAAATAGTGAAAGTGTCTGTTAATATTGTAATCCACCACCCACTGTGGTCCTTGGATAAAAAGAAAAGTGATCATAACCTATTGTAATTGGGGATAACTTTTTTTAGGCGTGTATTCACCTTATGTAGCCACGCCCATTTGACCCGGTTGTGTGGTCGTGTGACGACTTCCGGCAAAAAAGAAAGAAAAAGAAAATGGCTGGCTGCTCCAATATCATCTAACTCTGAATTAACTAATAATTTAGCCAATTGTATGTAACATACCAAATAAAAGCAAACGGCAATGTCTAAGAATGCAATGCCATGTAACTGGCTCATTAATTCTCGCATTGCAGGGAATTACGTTAACGTCTGCGGGTCTTATAGATGTAAGTGGCTCGCGCTGCCTTGGAGGAGAGACAACTATCTGAAGCTTTCTTTGTTGGAGTCCAGGTATGTTTTACAAGAAAGTGCTCGCCATTGTCGATGATAACGTTATCTGACCTGGCTAACAGTGGATACTCGCTTGCGTGCTGTATACCGAGCTCAAAGTAGTATCTACGTTCTTTATTTTACCGGCTGCACTGTCGGCTACAAAAACAACTCTCTTCTTTGACATTATTTTATATTTCGCGTCGTGACCGCCGGAAGTGTTAACACGACCCGGAAGAATTTGACCCAGCCCCGCGTATGAACATAAGGTGAATAGCAATGTAGTGGATTCTTTCAATTAACCGTGTCTGTGGGTGGGAAGCCGGATTATGGTCTGAGTCCTGGTCGCTTAGCGCCTCCTCTGGTGGGTTGGGGCGCCTGTTCGGGGGGAGGGGAGAACTGGGGCCAATAGCGCAATCCCACGCACTCCGTACTGCTGGTGAAACTCCTTGCTGTCAGGTGAAAAGACTGCACATGTATTGGAGGAAATGTCTTCTGCTCGTCTGCAACGCTCCCCAGATCAGCAGAGGGGGTGGAGCAACGACTGGGACAGCAATTGGCCAAGAAAAAAACTTGATTAAAAAAATATCTAATTGGAGATAACTTTTTTTATTGTGCGTTTTATCGTGTTATCGGTGTCAACATTTGAGAGCTTGTTCCCTATGGTGTCTTAGAAAGGACAATATTGTCTTCGCTTGGTGAAATGAAATCAATTCTTTCAGAAAGATGAACCCGCTGACATTAATGCCCACTGGGGGCATCAATATCCACAGCTGTAACACACAACACACACGCACACACACCAGCTCCCTCTCTCTCGTCATGTCCCTTTCTCTTCATGCGTCTCTCTCTCCCTCTTTCTCTCTCTTCTCCATCTCTTTCATCCACAGCTCCTAGATGTCTTTCACGGCAGTGTGTGCCAATGTTTTCGCCTCTGGTTTCCATAGAGACAAGCGCTCCCCTCTATTTCAAGCTACCTCCTCTGGTCTACTGCTCGTCTAGACTTTCCCTTTCTCCACTCATTGCATTTACGGTAATCGCCAAACTCTAGGCCACCACAGATATGTTCTGTTTAAATCCTGACAAATATCTCTTTATTATTGTAGTGCAGTATAAACAGTGTGACGTCATTTTTCTCTAGGCATCCACCTGTTACTCCTTTAGCATTTTCTTTCTCTCTGTCTTTATTAGAAACTAGCCCACAGGCTGCTCACAGTCTTGATTGCCATTTCAAATCAAGGACACGCGTTTCGTTTGCACAGTTGAATTCATTCTGTGGGAATTGTCACTACATGATGCCATAGCAACAGGGCGACTCCCTGTCTGTGCAGCCAGTCTTAACAACATGAACTCTCAGATCTCCAGAGGAAGGGTGTGTGTGTGTGTGTGTGTGTGTGTGTGTGTGTGTGTGTGTGTGTGTGTGTGTGTGTGTGTGTGTGTGTGTGTCACACAGAAGTGAGAAACCCCTGGTACATGTACCTGCCTAAAAACAAATAAGCGGGGACACATCCTTGGTGAGAAACTGCATAATTGTGTCGCTTGAGGACAAAAATAATCTTGCTCTGTCCCAATTGTGTGACAAGACAGAATACATATTTTCCCTGTTCTTCACACATGGGTAAAACGGCAAGATGAGACTTTGAAGACTTGACCGTTACCATACATGCCCCACACGTCTCCAGTGATGGCGGGGTGTCATAACAGCGTGTTTAGAAATGTTGTCTTGACTTTGCCGCGTGCTGTAGAAGAGAAGGATCCCAACGCAGCCACCGCTTGCTGTCGGCATGACGCCTTTATAAAGAGTTCTGAGGGATACCGATCCGGTCACAACACCACATGGACTTCAGCCTGGTCTCAGATGCATTCTATCTCTTTCTAGATTTCTGACAGACCCTGTTGCGAAGCGGATGCTGCCGTTTGTGCCCCGCTGCCCCTCCCTGGCATCGCTCTGCCTGGATTTGTTTTGAACAGCAACTAATGCATTCCCTTCTGATGAGGTTGGTAAATGTGAAGTTGAAACTGCGCAGATAGAATAGTGGAACTGGAGTGAAGGGTTAGGGTTAGGGTTAGGGTTAGGGTTAGGGTTGCTCGGGAAGAAAAATACGGTACAGTATGTCCGGTTTTTGGCTGCAAAGCATTCTTCCTCGGCAATGGTCTCATTTGTTTCACGGTAATTACATGATTCATTGTTGTTAAAATGTTGTTACAATGTACATGTTGTTAAAATGCTACATGTTGTTACAATGTACATGTTGTTAAAATGCTACATGTTGTTACAATGCTACATGTTGTTACAATGTACATGTTGTTAAAATGCTACATGTTGTTAAAATGCTACATGTTGTTAAAATGCTACATGTTGTTACAATGTACATGCTTCATGTTGTTAAAATGCTACATGTTGTTACAATGTACATGTTGTTAAAATGCTACATGTTGTTACAATGCTACATGTTGTTACAATGTACATGTTGTTAAAATGCTACATGTTGTTAAAATGCTACATGTTGTTACAATGTACATGCTTCATGTTGTTAAAATGCTACATGTTGTTAAAATGCTACATGTTGTTACAATGTACATGCTTCATGTTGTTAAAATGCTACATGTTGTTACAATGTACATGCTTCATGTTGTTAAAATGCTACATGTTAAAATGCTACATGTTGTTAAAATGCTACATGTTGTTACAATGTACATGTTGTTAAAATGCTACATGTTGTTAAAATGCTACATGTTGTTACAATGTACATGTTGTTAAAATGCTACATGTTGTTAAAATGCTACATGTTGTTACAATGTACATGCTTCATGTTGTTAAAATGCTACATGTTGTTAAAATGCTACATGTTGTTAAAATGCTACATGTTGTTACAATGTACATGCTTCATGTTGTTAAAATGCTACATGTTGTTACAATGTACATGCTTCATGTTGTTAAAATGCTACATGTTGTTAAAATGCTACATGTTGTTAAAATGCTACATGTTG
The DNA here is from genome assembly GCF_964638095.1 of Poromitra crassiceps. Classification (NCBI taxonomy): domain Eukaryota; kingdom Metazoa; phylum Chordata; class Actinopteri; order Beryciformes; family Melamphaidae; genus Poromitra; species Poromitra crassiceps. The sequence continues at coordinate 21,588,015 of NC_139625.1, read as the reverse complement.
TTACAATGTACATGCTTCATGTTGTTAAAATGCTACATGTTGTTAAAATGCTACATGTTGTTAAAATGCTACATGTTGTTACAATGTACATGCTTCATGTTGTTAAAATGCTACATGTTGTTAAAATGCTACATGTTGTTAAAATGCTACATGTTGTTACAATGTACATGCTTCATGTTGTTAAAATGCTACATGTTGTTAAAATGCTACATGTTGTTACAATGTACATGCTTCATGTTGTTAAAATGCTACATGTTAAAATGCTACATGTTGTTAAAATGATACATGTTGTTACAATGTACATGTTGTTAAAATGCTACATGTTGTTAAAATGCTACATGTTGTTAAAATGCTACATGTTGCCATTTCAATCTATTCTAATTCAATCCAAGTGTTTTATGCATTCTGTGCAGGCCCTGACTCAAAGCTGGCTGAAGCATATGACCAAAGGCACTTGGGGCTACAATCGCTCTGGCATGGTGACTCTATTCTATAATTTAACTAACACAGCCGCAGGGATGACATATTTTTGTAGAGCAACCCGATACCATCACGCTGGGTTCCCTCGTCTAAGTCAATGGGATTTTTGTATGGGGATTATGGTTAGATGCCTGAAATAAGTTCTGAGATGTTGTTCAGCAAGATCATCTTCACAAATGAACACCACTTGTACGATTTTGGAAGCATGAATGCGATCACCCAAAAGCATGATCGCCTGAAAACACTTCAAAAATCATAACAATGGCGTTCATTTGTGAAGATCACCTTGCTGAACACAAAGGTCTCAGCTTCATTAACTTGTGTTAACCACAGACCTTATTTCAGGCATCTAACCAAAATCCCCATACAAAAACCCCATTGACTTCCAGACAAGGGAACCAGGTGATGCTAACTTCCAGGTTTTAGGACTCATAGTTTATTTTTCTTATTATATTTTTATTTCTTTATTTTTGTTTTCATGTTTATGGATTTCAGATAATATGAAAGCATGAAACGGACCAAAATTATGATTTTGATTTTACTACTGAAAGAACATTTATTTGAATATTGTTTCATCTTGCTTTGTCAATATTATGTTGATGTAAATATACTGTACGTGTTATGTACTGTACAATTTTATGTGTCGGACCCCAGTAAGAATAGCTGTAGCATTTGTTGCAGCTATTGGGGATCCTACTAAACTAAACTAAACTAAACTAAATTAAACTAAAGTAAACTCAACTCCTGCAGCACTCAATACTTCCTTAAGGTGGGCTTGATGTCTATAGAGGCCATAAAACACAAGGCAGCTTTCTGGGCAGAGTGCTGTCCATTGACATTTTGCCGCTTCCAGGTCCCACAGAGAGACTTTTGTCTAAACACGACCTACAGTACATCAAGCCGATCATATCATAGCGAGTCCATCCCCGCTGTGTAAAGGGCACCCCATTGAATCATGTACCTAGCTCTACTGTACTGCCATCTTGGTAGAGAGTTCCCAGAGGAACGCTGTCATTATTCTTACATCCAATCTGTTGTGTCAACGCCGAAGTGCGTTCCCGTGACTGATGGCTCTCAATGGGATTAGGATACCTTGGTTTTTGGAATTTTTCCCAGATTTTTTTTTAAACTTTAGACGCATGTGAGGAAAAAAAAGCAGAAGCCGTCAGCTGCCCTTGCTTGCTGGCAGCTATAGAGCACCGCAGGAATGAGTCCGGAAGTAGCATGTTGGTGCTTCTGGGAAAACGTAAATGCGTCCTTTTAAAAATGCGTTTTTTTCAGAAAAATCTTCAAAAGTCATAAAAGTGATTCACGTTTGTGAACATTATCCTGCTGAACACAAATGACCACTCCCATAAACTTTTTTTAACCACAGACCTTATTTTATGCATTTAAGTGAAATCCCCATTCCAAAACAGATTCACTTTTCCCCTGAAGCACCAAAATGTCCGGGACTTCCGGCTTCTGCCTACAAAAATACATCATCCCTGCGGTACTCTATTGCTGCAGTCATATGCCCCCTAGTTTTGATGAGGAATGCTAGCCAAAGAGGCTATTTCATCAACGCAGACAAGAGTATTATCAGTGACTGCTCTCGCACTAGTTGCCCCTTATACTGCATTCCATACGAAGTCGAAAGTTGGAAATTCCCAGCTAATAAGTCAATACAACTTTAGTTGGCCAACTGGCCAGCCTCCCCTCCCTTCCGTGAGAGTTGTCTGGCTGCACGGAAACAGGCTACTGGGATAAGCCCTCCCTTGCTCTACAGCTGCTCCCCATTGGAGCGACTGTTTCAGAGCCGGATGTCCGCTCTCGGCTTATTACAAGCTCTGTCATTGCCTCCGACCATGTCAATCAGAGCGGCTTCCGCTCCCTCCTCCCTGTGTGTCGCTGTAAATAGTGCCCTGCCACCTCAGTGAAAACAACAACGCTAACTAGCTAGCAAGCTAATGCAGAAACCTACACACTAGCTCGTTGCTACATGCTGAAAATGGCAAATTGGATTGTTGGAAACTATTTTCCAAGGCCACTGCTGCTAAGCGCCGCCCATCGTAATTCCACAATGGAGACCTGCGCCACCAGACTCCTCTCACGGAAGGGAGGGGAGGCTGGCCAGTGAGACTAATACAACTTTTACGCATTCTAGTGGTTCAACCTGGAAAAGGCGGTGAAGTCATCGCTAAAAAATCTAACTCAAGTATAGTGTGAGGAAAAGACGTTAAAAGTAACGTTGTGTAATATTAACAGTGTATGCCATCATGTTTACATGACGTCAGATAACTGTATTTCAGATTTTTTTGTTGAGAAATTTAGCCTATGTTTCCTACTTGACTTGAAGGGCCATTTTCTCCTGGTAAGACGTTTTGAACATTTATTGAACGCCACATTAGTGTTAGAATGCTGCCCTGCTAGCGAGCTCTTTTGACACACAGAGGGACACATGCAGAACTTTTTTCTTTCCTAGTGTGCCTAAAGAAAAAGATATAAAATGTGTCAAGTTAAGAGTTGCAGCTAGTATCAGTAATAGCAGGCCACTGTTGCTGCGGTCAGGGGAAAGTGAATAATTTACCCAATGTACAGTATATTGCTTATAGCATAACCACCATCAGCCCACACAATGTTTTTCAATGTCAAGGAACGGTCACATATTTTATGGCATTAAACTACCAGTCTGACAGCTCTGTTAATGAGAGGTTTCCAGACACACATATTCAGAGACAGTGTTTGTATTGAACTATTGACTCCCTGTCTGGACTTCTCCACGAATGTTTGCATGTCTGTAGGCTACATTGCGGCAATGTGTTCTGTTTCACTGTAATTTGCTTTTGTTTCATTGATTTTTATGATGTATCTAATTTATATAGTGTCTTTTGATATTAGCCCTGCCTGCAAACCCAATTTCCCCTCACGTGATGATAAAATGGGAACTGAATTGAAGGTGTCTGACACAGCTGGATTCGGCCGTGGATTTTCGCTTTGACAGAGAGTTATCCATCTTTTATTCCGCTTTGTTACATTCCGCTTTAGAGCGAGTTTTTTCTTCTTCTCCTTGAACAAGCCCCGCCTCCCACCCAGCTTATCTCCGTCCAGATCCATTTGAGCTGCAGCGATTGAGGTCTCTATGGAAATCACCCCCAGCTCATCTCTTTGACTCTCAGCCCATCGCTCAGCCAAACGCACTGACTTTGTAGGAGTAGCGGCTGAGTGACAGCTCTTTGGAAAAACCACCTGGAACACGTTGGCAGCTTGTCAAGGCAGTCAGCTTTGGGGTGGGGGTGGGGGGAGGTACCATCAATTCACCTGCATCCTCTTTGGACTTCAACCTCTCCGTGATCTCAGCCGCTGTCCTCCCTCGTTCTGACATTTCTCTCTGCCACGCGCAGCCTTCACTTCTCGCTCCACTCCGGGCTAGGCCTGGGCAATATATCAATATTATATCGCATTTGTGATATGAGACTAGATATTAGTCTATTTTGGATATCGTAATAGCATGATATAAGTGTTGTCTTTGCCTGGTTTTAAAGGCTGCATTACAATAAACTGATGTAATTTTCTGAACTCATCAGACTGTTCCAGCGGGTCTATTATTTGTGTTTATCCACGTAGTCATATGGTTGTCAAAATTATCAATATTTTTTTTTAGACGGATACAATACTCATTTGCAACAGGTATCGATAGTATCAATAAGTATTGATACAAATTTGAAATGGATACAATACTCATTTGCAACAGTATCGATACCAGCAGTGCTTTCTCTTAAAGGGATGCATTGCCGATAGTAAAAGTAGAATCTAGATGCCTTTATCTTCACTGCGCGTGCAGTACAAACAGCAGTACCGCCCTCACTGCTAATAGCTTAGCTTAGCACTACAATGGCAGTCTATGGTAGTGATGCCTACTCCCGTTCAGTTGCCCAAAATACACATTCCAACAGTGCCACCAACACTCCCATGATGGCATCTAGATTATACTCTTATTATCAGCAATATGGCAAATAGGCGAATCTCCAAAAATGTTGGCGTATGAAAAATCAAACATACTACAAATTTTTCCCTCCCTATCATTGGTGGGTATCTGTTGCCTCAACAAGCTAAAAGTGTTCTGATAGGATGGAGACTAGAGCAGGGCTAATCTGCTGTGTAACTGCAAAGTTTTGAATGAGTTTTATTGGGCCTAGATTATGAGAAGTATGCATCTGTTCGTCCATCTGTCTTCGCTTATTTTTATGCCTCCTTATTTTATGCCTTGATGTGCTGTCGTTACCCCGACAATATTTTCCTGGGTATCGGTATCAAAGTTAGACATTCTAGTACAGCATCATGACAACGCTACAGTACTTAGTCATTATATCCACATGACTGATGATTATTTATCAAAAATCTCACTGTGTAAATATTTTGTGAAAGCACCAATCATCCTACAATATCGTCGCTATATCGATATTGAGGTAGGCTATTTGGTCAAGTCCATATAGGCCTATTGCACTACATCTCACATGTGGCTTTGCCCATTTTGTAGAAAATACAGAAATATATTGTAATAATCCGCTCCCGGGATCATTAAGTGAGGAGGAGAAGAGGCAATACTTGGTACAGTCTTTATTCCTGGTTCACACTCATAGCTTCTAGCTACACACACAGCTCCTAGCTACACACACGTCCTGTCCGCTTCCTCGTATTTCCCGACTCTGCCCCCAGCCGAGACCGGAAGTTCCCTACTACCCTGGCTGGTCCGCTGCCTTCACGTGACGTCGTAATCGCCACCGACATGTCAAACTCTGGATCGCCACATTATCCCCTCTCAACAAGAGCCAGCTTCCACGCTGGCACCCACAACCCACACACATCCCCTGTACCAAAACACACCTACACATCAACACTTTTTCCCCATATCTTTTTTCCATCCCCACATTAAATTCTAATTCCCCACAACAGTCTTTTCTTTTCTTTTTTTTCCACACACCATCATCTACATCCTTGACATTTTCCCCTTTTCCTTTTACACTCATTTTCACTCACATTTCAATTATTTCGTTTCTCTTTTCCCATTCATTTAAATTCTACCCACATTTCCATCCCCCCTTTCAAAGCTTCTGTCCCATCTGAAGCACTCTAGTCCTTCCCTTGTGCTCTACAGTCATCACATGCACTGCAGTAGCTCCGCACGTCCTCTTTTTGTTTGCCCCAGTAGTACATGCTACGGATGCGGCTGAGTGTCTCTTCAGGCCCGAAATGCCTTTTGAGTCTGAGATGACCGATTACGGGGCCCCTGTGCATCCACCGCAAGACCAATTCCCGCAGGTAGCTGGGCACAACCGCCCGGGACCCCTCCTTCCCGTGTCCTTTCCTCGCCAACATCCCCTCTTCATCCAGACGCAGGTCCGAAAACATGTTCCACAGTCCCTTCGTGGCCCCGGAAAACATGTGAATCTCCTCTCCAGGGGGTCGGCGCCCGGCCGCCACCCACGTGAGCACCGGACCGATGTCCGCGTCCTCCGCCTGCCTGCGTTTCCACTCCTCCACGTCGACATCCATGATGGTCACGTCGTCTCCCGTCAGCCCAAAGTCTACACAGTAGTTCTCCCATCCCCCACCCCCAGGGGGCGGCCTTTTCATTCCAGTAAGGAGAAAACTACCGACGGCGATCTCCACCTTGGCTTCCTGCACCGCAATTGTGGGGGGTGTGGAGCAGTCAGGTTGGGCTGGTTCCTCCGGCGTTGACCCCTCTCGCTCACCCGGAGACAGGAGCGTTGCTCTCCCGACTGTAACAGCGTTGCAGATGATGTCCTCTACCGTGGGGGTTGCAGAGCAGCTAGGCTCCTCCGGCGTTAGCAACACCCGTCCATCTGGACACGCAGTCCACACTCTCCTGACCTGAATGACCTCTTCCCCCCGGCTGCACACATTCTCCTCTGGAGACACAATCGTCAGTCCCCCGACTCGAATAATGTTCTCTTCAGCCTGTGTCCCTCCTTCGTCCTCCACAGACTCAGTGCAGTTCCTGGCCAAATGTCCAGGCTTCTTACACGACCAACAGAGTCTCACCTGTCCGCCGCCTGCACCTCTCTCCTCTCCCGCTGTCCTCTGTCCTCTGACAGCCTCCGGACACTCCCTGGCCAGATGTCCAAACGCCCCGCACGACCAACACACACCCGGGCGCCCCCAGTACCGTTGCTCCGCGTACCTGGTTTGCCCCGAATGCATGCTGTGACACCACCTCGCCAGATGTCCCTGTCCTCCACAAGTCCAACACAGTTTCTGCGGCTCCTCCGTCTGCCGTTCTCCGTGCTGCGTGACCTCCTGCAGCCGTTTCATAAGCTCCTCTGCCCAGACAGGCGTCGCTTCCAACAGCCGTCTGATCTCCTGCATCAAGCGGGCCTCCACGCCGGCAAGCACCGCGCTGAACTCCTGCTTCAGGCGTGTCTCTATGCCAGCCAGTCCCGCGCTGAACTCCGGAGTCGGTAGCTCCTCCCTCCCCCCGTCCAACGACGAGGGTCCACCAACGTGTGCCATTCCACGTGGTGTTTGTAGCAGTTAGCACACCAGCTAACCCCCAGCTAGCACACCAGCTAGCACGCACAGCTAGCCTTGTAGCAGTTAGCAAACACAGCTAACCTTTCAGCAGCTAGCAGACACAGCTAGCCGCCCACGCCTGGCCGATCCTCCAAGGCGTTAATTTTCACTTCTTCTCCGCTCCACTTCTCTCCGCGCTGCCTCTTCACACGCCAACTGTAGCACTCCAGCCGACTTACTTGAGGGAAATCCAGCCCGATTAGCTTGCAGCTGGCTGGAACCTCCGCGACGAGCAGCAACAGTCCGCCTCTCCGCTCCTCTTTTTTTTTTTTTTTTTGATGTTACCGCACGAGGCGAGCGGCAAAGTTCGTAGTTAACACTTCTGTACACCAATGTAATAATCCGCTCCCGGGATCATTAAGTGAGGAGGAGAAGAGGCAATACTTGGTACAGTCTTTATTCCTGGTTCACACTCATAGCTTCTAGCTACACACACAGCTCCTAGCTACACACACGTCCTGTCCGCTTCCTCGTATTTCCCGACTCTCCCCCCAGCCGAGACCGGAAGTTCCCTACTACCCTGGCTGGTCCGCTGCCTTCACGTGACGTCGTAATCGCCACCGACATGTCAAACTCTGGATCGCCACAATATATTGTGTATCGTCATTCAGCCGAAAAATACTGGATACGATTTTTGGTTGATCGCCCAACTCCACTCCGGGCCCTTTTATCCATCTCTCACCCTCCCCCCCCTCTCTCTCTCTCTCTCTCTCTCTCCCTCTCTCTCTTATCTCTCTTCTTCCCTTTCAGCTTCAGGATCAGGAGCGAGGGGCGACCTGAGAGTGGACGCGATGCACTGGTGAAAAAAGGCCAAATGACTTTCTATTGTTGAGCTGAATGAGGATGTTTATCTCGACCGGGGCTGCTTCCCCCCTCCCCTACCTGTTGTCTGAGACAGATCACACGCTTTTTACTGCCTTTGGTTGTGTCTTAACAGTCAGTCAGGTGGATAGATAGCCAGACAGGCACAAACACACACACGCACACACACGCATGCACGCACGCACGCACGCACGCACACACACACACACACACACACACACACACACACACACACACACACACACACACACACACACACACACACACACACACAGGAGTTTTGAACATTGTAGTTTAGTATTAGGTCGCTTTCACATATAAGCTGGTGGACTGTGCGATTCGGGGGGGGGAGTTGCAACATTGTTGCGAATTTTATTTGGTCTGGTTCTCTTTCACACAGCAATTTGTCACAAGCGCACCAAACTTTCTAAACAATGTCACATGGTCAAAACAGTCACTCGTCTATTAGACAGAATAGAGAAGGGAAATCTCTCCTCTCCAGCAGGCTTCTTGCCTGGCTGAGGGCTGACTGAACAACACAAGTGAATCCGCAAAACACAAACCATGGAACCATGAACCATGAACACCACCTGCGATATTGGGATTTCTGGTTTTACTTTGGTGTTAATATCAAATAAATATTTAACAAGAATGTGCCCAATATGAGCAGCAGATGAGGCAGCATGCTGTTGAACATTTCATTCTGCAGATGAGAGTAGCCTACGTACCGAAGGAGATAGGCAAGCCGCCCAGCTGTTGTGAAATGTGACGTCACGACGCGGCGCGCAGGTACTGTACACGTGTGCACGCCGCAGTGTTTGTTTTGCTCCCTTCTACCGTCTTCTACTCATGATGCACTGCATGAGTGCATGAGATGCACTGGCGCTCGTGTTTAGTCCGTTTTGCTTTCACACAACAACGAAAGCTTGAAAGCACTTGAAAGCGAACCGAGACCCACGTTTTCAAGCGGACCAGAGTTTGTGTGTTTGTTCCGCTTCAGAGTTCGTTTGCGCTTTCACACCACCCCAAACGACGTGCACTATCCGAGGAAACAAACTCTGTTGCGGTTAAAGCGGAGTAAACAGCTTATATGTGAAAGCGACCTTAGAAAACTACCCAGCTTATCGGTTCATTCTATTCTGGTAGAAAGCGGTGGAAAACAAAGCAGCAGCAGCAGCAAGGTGAAAGACTTTAAATAAAAGCAGGCATCCGAGCATGCATACATGGTAGCCATTAGAGATGCCCCCTGCTATGCATCATCTCTCCTGCATTAGCACCACATTCATCCAAATGCATTACATACAGTGTTTGCTTCAGGAAGATCAAATTAGAGTCAGTAAAAGAACATGCACATGTATCTAAATCCACTACTTACTATGCAGACCATTCCTTGTAGCTTAAAGTCGAGCTGAACCCAAAAATGACTTTTCTTTCCTTTTAGTTCAAATACCTGGGTATGCAGTGTACCTATTTAATAATGTATGCAAACAAAATGACAACAATCTAATTTCTTTAGTTTTTCACACTTTTTCACATCAAAAGTTCATTTTTCAAGATTTCATTGATAACAGTAATGTACAGTTTGCTGACGTCACCTAGTACAAAGTATCAAATTTCTACCCCATTTCAACCAATCATATCACGACATGCAGCTGTCAATCAAATCTTCATTTCTGGATAATTTTCTCTTCCAAATGAAGTAGAAAATGGCGCCTAGTGCCTGTCATCTGGCAGAATTCCTATCCCATAAACTAATTACTAACTTGGCCAATTGTTAGAAACATGAACAAAAAACAAAAACTATAATCTCTAAGAATGCAAAGAAATGTAACTGGCTTGTTAAAACGCGCATTCCAGGGATATCGTATATTTACAGCAGCGGGCGCGTGCATCCGAGAGCTTGGTTGTCAGGGGTCGCACTTCGGAGATTCCAGGCCGACGTGCTGCACTCTCCGCTCGGCAACACGAAGGCAGCTGGCTGCCTGCGACTCGCTGAGCTCCACTCCTCCCGTCAAAAGGCTCTTCCCGAGGGGAGCGCCACAACACACTGAATCCCACTCGATTTGGAGGCGGAACACGCCAGGATTGGCCAAAGCCCAATCCAGTCCCCAGAATTGTCAAATAAAATCATCGACATGATACTATGACCCGCCTCTCAACCTGTCATTTATTCATTCTGTTATGTTCAACTTTCATTAACAGCGAGAGTGGAAAGGGTCCGTATGGCCCAGTGCGTGCTTGATGCTAGTTATTAAACTTGATACAACACGACACAACTTTATTATTCAACTATCAGAGACGTTTTTGTCTTTGGGCTTGATAAAGAAGAGGAGAGAACTCCGATATAACTTCTTTATTACCGTGGAGACGTTTATGACCTTCTGTGATATTGCCTGAGTGGTACACCAAGTCCGACAACGAGTAAGGACTTCCTTATGTGTGTGGCATTAGGAGTAGTAAGTGAGAACTGTGGAGTACTCTCATATACATGTTGTGAACTCGTGCATTCACCACATTGTGAAATTATAATGTACAATTTCGAGACATTGTAATTTACAAAGCAAAATACATAGCCAGAGCTTCTGGTTTTGTTGAGGGGAAGTACTTCCGGTATGTATTTGCTTCGTAAATTACAATGTCTCTTAATTTCACGTTACCTCATAACGTGGTGAATGCATGAGTCACAACATGTACATAAGAGTACTGTACACGAGAGCATTTTGGCGCTGTTGGAATGTGTATTTAAGTGACTTAACGGGGGTATGCTAGCCTGTACCGTACCGCAGACTACCAGTCATTTGTGCTAAGCTAACTAGCAGGAGGGCACGTAGGCCCTGCACACACAGAGAACAGAACGGCATTTATCTTCTCATCTTACTATCGGGAATATGGCAAATAGGCAAATCTCCCAAAAATGTTGGCGTGCTCCTTTAACAATTCATTCATTTGCTGGGGAGCCCCTGGAAACCGCCAAGGACCCCTGGTGGTCCCCTAACTGCATGTTGAGAACCACCGGATTACAGTATAATACTGCTGAAGTACTGCGATGAATGTGTTGATGCAGAGAATTGTTCTTGCTAGCTTGCCTGGTTTAATAAAGTTTTAAGTCATTTGTTTAATATGCAGAGTTTAGCATAAAATGTGCCTTTAATGTCCACTCCAGAAGTCAAGTATCGCTCCTGGCAGAACCAGAGTAGCACCATTGTCTGGCACACTGCAGATATTTCTTCATTCGACTGAAGATAATTTTAACTTTCAACCTGATCCACTCATGACATGCGACTTGATGATGAGAGTGACAAATTTAAAATGCATTTGTTTGAGCTGTAAATGGCGGCTTTATGTTTGTCCTGTTTGGAGCAAAAATCTGTATTTTGAGTGATGGCAGCCTATAAAACTTGTGAAGACTTCAGTATCCAAGCCACAAATCACTCTCCCCAAGAATGTCAACACTTTGAAAACATGGGACATGGAAAAATGAAATATGACATTCTAAACTCAGCAATGTGCTTTTTAGCGTGCAGAGTTCTGATTGCCACTGAGCCTGGCTGGATGATGTCTAGGGGTGACGGATCACTATCTTGCTACAGTGGCTCGAAGGCTACCATCAGGGATCACAATCTTGCTACATCGTTGAGTGAGCACACTTTGTTTGAGGATGTGCTCTCTTGGCCAAGTCAGTTAATCAGACAGAGTAATGCAACAATGAGTTGTTCATTACAGGTACTGCCAGCTCGAGGAGAACTTGCCATACTAAATAGCTACTGCCTCAAAACCGCTACACACATTGACTATGCATCAAGCCGTGTGCTATTGTGCAGATTTGCAATATTCAAGACACAGTTTAAAATACCAAATCATCACAAAACAGTGACAAAATATCTCTCGTCAGAAAAAGAGGTCAAACGATGCCCAGAGGTATGAACTCCTATCGAGGCAAGTGTGACAAATGACCCACTCAGCAGGAACATTTTAGGGCCTTTTTACACTGTCTATATAATGCTGGCATGTGAGGAGTTTCATTCGCAAATGTGATATCCAACATTTGAGGAAAAGGCAGACCTCTCACAAAATAATTGATACCACAAAATTAAAACAAATACGGTACTTTTTAATGTAAATAATCTAAATCCTTAACCTGACACTGCCAGATGGGGGCGGTATTGTTTTCACAAACCACACAACCATCTGGGTCTGGCCCGACCAGAGCCGATGTCACGTTAAAAAAAGACTACTTGGCAGGTGATTGGATGAAGCATCTATCTATCACCATCTGGGATATGACATAGTAGCTCGGAGTCGAAGCATGCTACAATTGCAGCTAGCAAGCTAGCTAACAACAAGCTGTTGGGTGCAATCATTAATTGACTGTTCAATTCGCCATTCAAAAGAATGAAGAAGAACTGCTGATGTCCGAGGATGAACGTTTTTCTTAACATTGAGGTAGGCGATTTTTGTTGTTCTTGCAACTTAAATGTAATCTTACCGATTGACTGGCCTGCATTCCTGTTAGCCTACGTTAGCGAGTACCTTTGCACTAACATTTGTTAACTGCTACTAATATTAACAGCGATAACACGTATCGTTGTTCGTTTCTTAGGGACTGATGACACCGGACACCGAACTGATCTCATGACACCGGGTGGGAAGCACCATACAGTAGATGGACGGCTAACGTTATAGGGGACCCAACATGCACAATGCTCTCATGAAAGGCTTTGTGTAAATACAGTTTAAAGTGTTGTAATGTTAATCTTCATGTATATGGCTTATTATAAGTTACTCTTTATTTCATTTATTTTACTTTATTTCATTTAGCAGACGCCTTTCTCCAAAGCGACGTACAGAGGAATAAAAGCATAGAATCAGGTAAACAGACATTGTAGCCAAAGATAATAAATACAAACAAGGTGAACATTGATGCCACACAAGGTAAAAACGACAGTAAAAAGTGCAGAATCAGCAAGGTTGGTGACCATTATTAAAAACAAGTCCATGAGCAGCAAAATAAGTGAGGAAGAAGGTAGGGTTAGGGGGGAGTAAAGTGGAGAGAAAAAAGATGAGTTTTTAGCCGATTGCGGAAAATAGGGAGTGACTGCCATCCTGACCATGGGGGGGAGCTCATTCCACCATTTGGGGGCGAGGCAAGAAAAAAGTCGAGATTTTGAGCGACCCTCAAAATCTCTGCTCTCCGGAGATGGAATGGAATAAACAGGCCGCAGGCGGGCGCTTGTCGATGGCATCACACACCAGCACAAAGCCGGTCTGTAGCTGCCGCTGATTGGTTCGTCCCAGGCCGTGGATGGCTTCTGTCCAATCCTGGGCCCGTGCTCAGACGGTGCGTGTCTTGTGAACACAATACCGCCCCCGTCTGGCAGAATCAGGTTAGTAAATCCTACCTGGGAATGATTTTACTGACTGGACCTTGTGTGTTTAAGAAATGTGTTTGAATGATGGACTTAATATTTTTATTTCCAAATTGGATACTCTATATCAATACAAATATAGAGTTTTGGAAATATTTGATGGACTTACCTCAACACCTTCAACATCATCATCATCATCATCACCATCATCATCCATAGGAAAGCAAATTAACTAATGGTAGGCATGCAGTGAGGGAGGAAAATAATATAAAACAGTCGTCAAATTGTTGTCAAATCATGAAAAAAAGATGGGATTCTGCAATAATATCAAGAATGAAAGGAAATAATCAACATTGATGGTACCAAAATTGTCCAAGAATCCTCAAGCTCACACACACGCATACAGTACACACCTACATTTACTCTAACATGCACATTATTTTATGAGTGGTCAATGTATAACGCACATAATCTCTCACTCTTCCTTTACCTCTCTCCATCTGCACTAGTACTTGATACAGGCTTCCCACATATTTTCATGAACTTTTCAAGGATATACTGTAGAATTGCCATGTAATGTGAGGCGGTGACTCTGAATCAAAATAAATATTACTACTCTAGACAAGGACACATCTTTTTATATTGGATTGTAGTGCTTTAGAGTCACTGCATCACATTACATGGAAGCTTTTGAAATAAACATGAATTTCCCATGAAAATATTAATATAAAATACAAGAAGCACTAAAATCCAATATAAAGAGGTGTGTCCCATTTGCCAAGTGTAGTAATAATTTCTGGAATTGATTGGGAGTCAGTGGAAGCTAGGAAAGTGTATTATTTGTTTTCACGCCACTTTGATATTTCTCAAGTGAAAGGATGACAAGAACATAGAATGTCAGCGCTATCCGGTGCCCCTGCTCATTAAACAGGAGAGGAAAGTGACTTTGTACCAGCCAGTGTTTGGGGCGTGATCTGTACCTAGGGCCGTCCTGGCGGGTGTGGCATCGCTCTTGATCCAGAAGGAGACCCAGGACAGGACCACAGTCAGGATGCAAGGGATGTAGGTCTGGATGGTGAAGTAGCCCATCCTCCTGCTCAGGTCAAAGTACACCGTCATTAACACATAGTCACCTGCAGGTGGAGAGAGAGAGCGAGATAGAACCAGGACCGTCAATTCACTGAACACAAAGTGATGGCAAAGCTTTCTATTTTTTATTGTCTTCTTTTTTCTTCTCTGTGAGGGAGATTTGGTATGAAGCAAAGTTTCAATGAGAGGTCATCTTTGCACTACCGTGTACGTCAGGTGCGTTGGAGGAACAGGACAAGTCGTAGAAGCAGAAGACTCCCACACACTGACTTTGCTTAAGCAAGACTTTTATTCAATGGAGGGAAAAAAAACACGTTTCGGTCAAGCTACCTTCTTCTGGTATCACCAGATACCAGATGAAGGTCACCATTGTCACCATTGACTTCGGTACAGTACAACTGAAGCCAATGGTTACTGGTTTTAATGACAATAATGACAGAATTTTATTTTTTTGGGGGGTGAACTGTTCCTTTATTAATAATATTTTGGTTATTTTAATGTTGATGTTAACAGACATCTTTTTGTGAGCAATTCCATTCCAACTCAGCAGGCATCAAGTAATCATCACACACGTCTGAACATTCCACCAGCATTTGTACACAGCAGAAGATGTCTAGACATTTCAAATCAATGCAGACATTAAACTAAATTGCCACGCGCACACACACACACACGCACGCACGCACGCGCACACACGCACGCACGCACGCACGCACACACACACTTTGGACTAAAGAAAGCTGTGGGTGTGATTGCACCCTAATAAACTCAATTTGCACAGTCGTTTTCAATGTGAAAAGTGCTTTACAGCATAAGAAAAGGCAAATGGTCATAAAGTGGAAGAACCAGTGAATAAATAAAATCAAGGTAGAGAAACATTTAAACAAGAATATAAAATAGAGAACGTATAAAACAGGGTTATTAGTGGATGGACACAGACTGTTCATAAAAGTGCTTTTTAAGTTGAACTTTTAAAGGCACTATTGATTTTGCTAAACTGAGCTCCACAGGGAGAGCGTTCCGCAGCCGGGGGGCTCTGACTGCAAAAGCCCGGTCACCTTTGGTATTTAGCCTGGACTTTGGAACAGAAGGAAAGCCCTTCAGAATCTGAGACTGCACACTGGCTCAGAAGTAATTAAATGGTCTGATATGGAGCTGGGGGCCACATCACCCAGCGCCTTAAAAGTTATCACTGATATCTTAAAATACATTCCAACATGGGTGTGATCCTCAGATTTGGTTAGAAGTCTGCATTTTGCACTAATTGCAGACTTTAGAGGGAATTCTGGCTAGGATCAGAGTCGAGGGAGTTACAGGAATCTAAATGGCAGGAGATAAAGGCATAGGTAACCTTGTCAAGGTTGGCAAAGGATAAAGAAGGAACTGAAGGAAGCAAGACTGAACCTTCCATGGGTCATCAAAACCAAGGTCAGGATCGAATATTACCATATCTAGCAGCATGCTTTACTGATCAGATTGATGGAATTAGATTTGTTTTATTTTAATTAGAGAAAGTTATGAGACATTCAGCATCAGAGAGGCAAGTCTCAAGTGGGTATAGCTGCCAAAGTCACTAGGCTGTATCGGAACATAGCTCTGTGTGCCATTGGCATAGTAATGGAAAGAAATGTTATGTTTATGTTTAATGTTATGTTAACGCCAGTTTTGTTTTCCTATGGGGAGAGCGGTGCCGCCCACCTATGCGGCAACGTTACCCTTGGTGTCCCGCGCGTCACGGAATTTACCACCGTGCGCTGCGCTCAAAGTTCAAATAATTTCAAGTTTGACCTACCTACTGCGGGGATAAAGTGAGAACTGCAGGGGGCCAAGGATCGACCTCTGGGGGACACCACACAAAGGCGAGTTGAGGAGGATGAGGCATTCCCAACCACAACAGAGAAAGTTCTATTAGCCAACTGTGAATAATGGAGCTAGTTGAGAGTGTCATTAGTGATGCCAACCCAATTATCATAGTGGCTTTAATAATGACAGTTTCTGTGCTGTGAAGAGCTGAAGATGTTATTATTGGTGAGAGATTAAATCAGATGTGTGGCCACGTCCTTCTCTAAAACCGGAAATACTGTAGGTCTGTAATTGCTGAAGGCAGGTGAGGATCCAGATAATATGAGATGACAGAGAGAGACATAGAGATGGGGGAAGAATGAGAGGATATGTGGAGTATATGATCTACAGAGAACAAGGGAGAGACAGAAGGAAGGAGATAGAAACACTTGAAGAAAGCACTGATAGTGCTAACTTATCTCTAACTTCAGCAACTAAACAATGGCATTATCAGTGCGAGATGAAAAATGAGGAGAGATACACTGTTTGTTCTGCTGCCTCTTTCATGGTCAAACTAAGATGCTTGTTATTGTCAGCTTGAACAAAAGCCATTGTTCTACATTATAACTTTAACCTTGGCAAAGTTTTCCCGCATCAGAAAACCATGACAGACTGAAGACCACCTTTTGAAGATCTCCTGCCACTCAGGCTTTTACATGAAAAGGATGTCAGTTTGAATAAAGATGACCTTTTGTCCTCAGCGTGCAGCTGAGTCTCACCTTAACTTCAAGTCAGAAATAAAATTGGAATCTCTGTAATGGCCAAGCGCAGTAAATGTAGAACAGTGCATATTTTGGCACAGGGGAGTATTTACAGCTTACAGAGTTGCACATTTTCAACACAAGTGCAACACAACATCACACTGTAGAAAGTTGCTCTCTCGCTCTCTCTCTCTCTCTATATATATATATATAGTATATATATATATGTATATATGTATATATGTATATATGTATATATATATATATATACCGGTATATATATAGGTTTTCAGATAAATTGCAACACATTTTTTTTTATTTTTTGTAAAATGACAGGAGTTAAATAGAAACCTCAAAATGGGATTTTATGACTATACGTTCCATTAATAAGAAGAGTTATATGTAATCAGCTCCTATGATAATGAGCCTAGGCTCATAGGAACTACTGCAAATTATTTGGCTCAAGCTTTTATTTTGGTAAAAAACCTGGGCTTGAAGTTGGAACAAAGGAAAATACTGTGCTTACTTTCCTGTCATGATATACCTTAATCTCCACATCACACAGCACAGTAGGGCGCCACATAAAATCAGTCCCTTTCAATGTTTCATGAAAACAAAACTGTCTGATTTCATTTAAAGAGTCCTCATCTATGTGTGAGGTAGACTGTGTGTGTTCGCCTGACAAACAGCATGCGATCCAAAGGCTCACGCTCAAAGGACAAATGAAATGGAGCCTATAATAATGCAGGTTAAATGAAAAACAGCATGCTCAACTTTTTACACTAGTAGGGGTAAATGAAAGTACAATGCCGTGTCGAAAATATTCCATCTCCCTCTCAAAACCCTACTGCTACTACATCGAGTAGAGTAGAAGACCAAGCTACAGTGTAGACAAAAGTTGTTGACTTATGGTTTGATCGGACCATTATGTACAAAAGTATAATGATTTGTTCATTCCATGTGGCAACTTTGTGTTAATTTGCATTGATTTCAGTGACTGCAAAATCCTACTGTCTATCATACTGGGCTCTATCGTTGCATCGGCCTATAAACTGCGCCCAGCGCAGCGCAGGTTAGTGGGCGTGGACCAGCCCAATCGATATTTTGGTGTCGGCGCTACAGGTGGCCTTAAGCATTACAACCACGCCTTTTAAGCGTAAAATTATGCACAGTCTGCTCATTGGAGAAGTGCAGTATACGAATCACAAGCTTGCCTTTTAAGCTCCAATTCGACGAAGAAATCCAGTAAAACCAGACAAGCCAAGTGCTCTGCTCCCCCCCTCCCTTCATCCCGTCTGTCTGTCTCCATATATAGGCTATTATTCCATATTATTATGCTTCTCAAACCAATCTAACTGCAGTTTAAATACTGCAAGCATATAAATACGCTACACTATAGCAAGATCAAAGTGAAAAGAATGTTCTAAATGCATTGGCTAGAAAAAAATAGCGTATCCCTATGATGAGATTAGATTGGTGAAAGTTTGTCCAGAATGATATCGTTTTCTCTCCCCTGCTGCACAGGTAGGATGATGCACATAAATATAGCCTACATTATGTAAAGTCATTGCAGAAATGTGTTTTTATTGTAAAACTAAATGTGAAGTAGGGCCAATTTATTGGAGCAGACATCACAGTATAGCACATGACAGTAGAACCGCGTTACGCTGTCACTTATCTAAAGCACGTTAAATCTACGAGGGATATATATAGACCCAGGATGACATATATGTTTCACATAGGGTTGTGTTTTGAGTTCGCGATTTTTATTTTGTCCAATATTGAAATGTTCTACAATTGCATGTTGTGTGAACAGAAACATTATTTCTATCTACCACTTTAGGCAATTTAGGCTGATTTGGTTGCTATTTATTCTCGAAATGTATTAGCCCAATGCATGCTGGGAGATTTCACATGTGTGGCTTTGTGCCTGTCTGCTGTCTGATGCGCGAGGGAGTGAGAGAGAGAGAGGGGGGACAGAGAGTGAGATAGCAGAGGAGAGTCCGCGCAATTACGCACAATAATAGAACCGGCGAACTTGTTTTCCATCAGTCATTTCACATGTGTGGCTTTGTGCCTGTCTGCTGTCTGATGCACGAGGGAGTGAGAGAGAGAGGGGGGACAGAGAGTGAGATGGCAGAGGAGAGCTCCCCGAATAGGCCTGGTTTTGAAAAGCGCTAAGCGCTAAATTAACCCCAGGGTGGAAGATATCGTTAAGCTGGTATTTAAGGCCGAAACGCCCATTCTGGCCTATTCTGGCACTGCACCACGCCTTTTTGGCGTAAAACGCATTTCGGGGCCTAAAACCATGTTGCCATCTTCCCGAGGCAGGCGCAAGGCAAGTTTTTTTTGCGTTTAACGCCAGTTTTTGCGCCTAAGGCCTGTGGGAGAATAGGGCCCACTGTCTGTGGCTATGTACATGCATACAGTGGTGTGGTGACTGTTCACAGACTCCTGCAGGATACTTGTTAAGCTGACTTGCCTGTACTGTATGTACTCTAGTGCTGTATGTGTTGCACTCTATAGTACGACAGAGATGACGTGCCGTATCGTCCCACTGGCCTTAAATTAGCGCTTAGCGCCAGGCGCAGCCCATATTAGTGGGCGTGGACTTGCGCAGTCCCTACTTTCGTGTCGGCGCTACACGCGGCCTTAAGCATTATAACCACGCCTTTTAAGCGTATAATTATTCACAGCGTACTCATTGGAGAAGTGCAGTAAACGAATCACAATGTCCTTTTCATGTTCCATTCCACGGAGCGATCCAATCCGGTCAGAAAAGCCCCACCAAAACGCTCTGAGCTCTGAGCTCAAAGCGCATTTCGGGGCCTAAAAACATGATGCTATCTTCCCGTTTAACGCCAGTTTAGCACCCAAGGCCAGTGGGAAGAAAGGGCCCGACGTGTTTTTGTAGGCTGCTTACCCAGAAGTCCCTGCACTTCACGTTTGAAGCGTGGACGTTAGCAATTCCGGTTCCTACGTGTAAAAGTCAATGGGATTTTTGTATGGGGATTTTGGTTAAATGCTTGAATAAGACCTGGATGATGAAGGTCTTCCGGACTCCTTCCTGCGGTACTCTTATTGTGCTTCCCTTTGTAAACTCTGGGGAAAACTCATTCATTAATGAGCTCCAGTGAACTCAGCTGGAATGTTTGTTTTTTTGTTGGTGGAAGGGGGTAGGCATCTGTACCGTATACTGCCATATAAAGCGAAGTAGCAGTGAGGGGTGAAACACACTTTTTAATGCACGCACAGAGGAGAGAAAGGCATCTATATTCTACTTATATTGTACTAGCGGGAATATGGCAAATAGGCGAATCTCCAAAAATGTTAGCGTATCCCTTTAAAATAATCTGAACAGGATTCCTTAGCCACACAGACTGCTCCCTCATGTTCTAGCAGGTGATTGGCCTGCTTGCAAACATATGAACAGACTTGGTTTAATCCTTGTTGGCAAACTTGTCTATATCTTCCAACACAGTCTCACCCAATTTTGGGAAAAACACTCAAATGTAGATCACAAAATTGGGAAGATTATATACAATATCTAGCTATCTACCTATGTGTTATATTATAGCTACCTATATAATAGCTATCTACCTATGTGTTATATTTTACTGTGTTATATATTACTAATAGTAAGTATTTTGTACCATGTATATTGATTGTTTAGACACTAGGATTTTCTTTTATTTCTGTATTTGATGTGCGCACAGGACTCTGTGCGCCCAGGGACTACAGATGCAAATGAGCTCTTAGCTATCTCTGGTGCAATATGTTTATTGTGTACTGTCCCTGCTCAAATAAACAATAAAGATAAAGATAAAGATAATAGGACGAATCAGCGTGGCATCACGACAAGGCATCACGATGAGTCACGACACCCGGATAAGCTACCTGGAACCACAGTAGTTAACTAGTATGAGTACTAGTACTTATATTTATATTTTGACATTCTGAGTGAGAGCAGAAGTAGCTCAAGGGTCTGATATGTATGTTGTGTTAAAGTTGTGTGAACTGTTGCAGTTTTAAGTTAATTTAGTCAAAAGCACAGCCTGCTAGCGCGAGACACTCAAGGCTGGCTCCATAGGGTCCCATTATAAGCTGCCGTTTGTTTACCAACACTGATTGTATTCTGTACCATAAACTGGACATGCCCCTTTCGTGTGTGTGTGTGTGTGTGTGTGTGTGTGTGTGTGTGTGTGTCGAGTCTCGCCAATTATACTAATTTGGTTGAGGTTAGGGTCAGGTTTTGGCCATGGCGAAAAAAGAAATAAACCTTTGCTGAAAATGAAAACCCATCAATCCCTTAATTTCCACTGCATGTTTCAACGTCAACCTACCGCCCATTTCTGGCCATGTCTCCTCCTCAGTGGTCCTATCATGGTGGAGAAACGTATTACTCTGTGTTTGTGTAATTACGAGCAGCGCCGAAGTGCTAAGGGGGTGCAGAGGTGGATTCAGGGCCCCATAAACAGAAAGGGGAACATCACATGGATTATCAGCACTGTGTTCCACGATGCAATCAGAGAACCAGGCTGAGGATTGTCAGCAATTTCACTAAAGAGTCACAATAAAAAGGCATACGCAATTCCACAGTGGACTTGTAAAGAAGAAAAGAAGGAAAATAAGGAAGAGGAGCATCAGCATTTCCACAACGTAAAGTCAGAAAAAGGGCATCATAGAAGCTTTTGGGGAATTTGCTGCGGGATTGTGGAACAAAGTAGCGGAGCATTTGGGATTCCACGTCGGGGCGCTTTAAAGAGGACGCCGCGGAATTGCTAACGAGGGAGGATTCTTGGGAGTCCCCAGTGGCACTGCGGCACGGGATCTGTCCACTGTGTGCTCATTAAAACAGCCCAATACCCCACGTGTTTACCAGGGACGAAGGGTAGGGAGAGAGTTCGAGGCGAGAGCAGCGAAACACAGCACTTTTGCAGTTGGTCATGATGTAAATTAATGATAGGTATTTTTAGCCGGGGATCTAATCATCATGCGTGTGTGGCCGGATTTCCGGCAAGTGAAACAGGGAGGCAAATGAATGAGAAAACGTCTCATTTTCTTGAACAGCATGAGGTAGATAGTGTAGGTTTGCAGTCGTTTTTACGCATCTCAGCGGGAAATTAGTTTGGCAGCGTTTCAGTGTTGTACAGCGGGAGTCTTGGCAAACGTATCATTTGTAAGGTCATCAATGTGTTTCGAGATGGGCGTGCTGCTAATCAGTCACCTGCTTTTGTTTGCCATCAGAAACACAAAGAAACAGGGAAACGGTAATCTCACATCTGAGATGAACAGGAGCCTGGATGCCAAAAAAGAAAGAAAGAACGAAACAAAGGATGAAAAAGACAGAAAATTCACGTCCTTGATCAGTTCTTCCTATGGGTGAGAAGTGAAAAATGAACAAGAGGCTTGTGGGACAGATTCAAGCATACACTATGCAGGGTATGAAGGTTCCCACCTTCTTAAACATCAAATTCAAGGACTTTTCAAGGCTCAAATCCCTCAAATTCAAGGACCCAACATGGCAGTTTGAGACACGATTTGAAACACGATTAAGGTTAATTACTGTTACAAATAGGGTTGTCAAAAGTATAGATAGTATCGAAAAGTATCAATACTGAAAAGTTGAATCTGATACTATACTCATTTGCAACAGGTATCGATAAGTATCAATACAAAAAATTTGAAATGGATACAATACTTGCAACAGTTTTGATACCATCAGTGCTTTCTTTTAATGAAAAATCACAGATTTTTCCCTCCCTATCATTGGGTATCTGTTGCTTCAACAAGCTAAAGTTATTCTGATGGCTAGAGCAGGAGTAATCTGCTGTCCAAGTTCAAAATTTGATCAGGCCTAGATTATGGAGAGGTGTGCGTCTGTCCGTCCATCTGTCTAACTTTATTTTTATGCCTCTTGATGTGTCGTCATCCCCCCTTCCCGTGGTATCGAAAATGGTATCGAGTATCGATATTTCCCTGGGTATCAGTATCGAAGTAGAAATTGTAGTATCGTGACATCCCTGTTCCTAGAATATTCATGAACAGAGGTTCAGCTCTTACTGTAGAAAGCTGAATCAAGTCAAATTATGCAGATCCGAGCAGGTCTCTCCGAAGACAAAAGACCGTATGGCACAACACCGAGAGGAATATATGCAACTCGTAAACAAGGTTAACAGGGGTTAATAATCGCCATGTCATGCTGTCTCTCTCTCTCTCTCTCTCTCTCTCTCTCTGTCATTCATAGCGCTTTGCTTATTAGGCTGTTAAAATCTGCATTCATGTTCAGGGGCGACGTCGTGAGAGCATTAAAAATGTATTAGGAACATGTCCGCCCCATGCCACTTATTGGTGTAATTAGTGCATGGCACCTGTTTGTACAAGATGACATTTTTAAATCTGCCCCTGCCCACACAAATAACAAAGCAAAATTAAATCATCGAAGAATACCAGGCCTAATAACCACATCCGAGACAAGGGGGAGGAAGAAAGAAAAGGGTTGAATAATTAAACTTCCCTTTTAATCTTTAATCCTGGTGATTAATGTCAGTGGAAAAACCTATTTGGCCCTTACACCCAAGGGGAATACTTATGAGCTTGGAGCTTGTAGTTATATGATTACATTTATGGGCATTGTGCCGGTGTTAACCTGTGCAGCGTAGTCAAGTGGTTAGATAGAGACTGGCCCCTATCTTCCCACTGGCCTTAGGCGCTAAACTGGCATTAAACGCAAAAAAACACGCTTTACGCCTGCCTCGGGAAGATAGCATCATGTTTTTAGGGGCCGAAATGCGCTTTACGCCGAAGAGGCGTAGCACAGTGCCAGAATAGGCCAGAATGGGCGTTTCGGCCTTAAATACCGGCCTAACGCTATCTTCCCCCCGGCGTTAATTTAGCGTTTAGAGTTTATCAAAACCAGGCCTTATTCAGTGCGCATGGGAATATTATTGTGCGTAATTGCGCGCAGCTCTCCTCTGCCATCTCACTCTCTCTCCCCCTCTCTCACTCTCTCTCGCGCGTCAGACAGGCACAATGACCGATGAAGAAAAAAGGTTTGTTATACCGTAGTTTTGAGCCCCTGTCATTCAGAGGCTGTTGCATCATCCTACCTGTGCAGTGGGGGAGAAGAAAAGGTAGCGAGAGAAAACGATATTCTGCCCAAACTTTCACCAATCTAATCTCATCATGACATCCAGGGATAGGCTATATTTTTCTAGCCAATGCGTTTAGAACATTCTTTTCACGTTGATCTTGCTATAGTGTAGCGTATTTACATGCTTGCTGTATTTAAACTGCAGTGAGATTGGTTTAAGAAGTATAATAATATGGAATAATATATATGGAGACAGACGGGGATGAAAGAGGGAGGGGGGGAGCTCAGAGCGCTTTGGTCGAGATTTTCTGACCGGATTGGATCGCTCCGTGGAATGGAACATGAAAGGGAAATTGTGATTTGTTTACTGGACTTCTCCAATGAGCACATTGTGAATAATTCTACGCATAAAAGGCGTGGTTATAATGCTTAAGGCCGCGTGTAGAGCGAAAATATCGAATGCGCCGGTCCACGCCCACTATTATGGGCTGCGCCTGGCGCTAAGCGCCTGGCGCTAAGCGCTAATTTAAGGCCAGTGGGACGATAGAGCCCACTGTCTCTTATTTGGAGTCCAAGCAAACATTTTTCCTGCCGATGTGTCCTTGAGCAAGAGACACGGCTCTATTGGTGTTTGAAAAGTCACATGTGAAAAGTAGGGCTGGGTCTGTTACGCAATACGTCACAAAAATCTAGGGACCCCAGACATTCAAATCTCGGTACATCAGTAATAGCAATGATGATATCATCAGTGACATCATCAACGTCATTAAACTCAGAATTCAGACTTTTTTCTAAGAATTCTGATATTAAACTCAGAATTCTGACTTCTTTCTCAGAATTCTGACATTAAAATTAGAATGCTGACTTTTTTCTCAGAATTTTGACTTTAATCTGAGAATTCTGACTTTGATCTCAGAATTTTTGACATTAATCTCATAATTCTGATTTTAAAGTGATAATCTCAAGATTTTCATGTCAATAATCTGTTAAGGCACTCTCTCAACACAATAATGATTGGGCCTATGGCCCATTGATGGAAGGAAACCTTTGCATTTTCAGTATTGAAGCATTTATGAACTGGGTGTAATTACTGTACCTCTCATCTCATAAATAAGAATTTGTTCTTAATTGATTTGCCTGGTTAAATAAAGGTTAAATAAAGGTTAAATAAATAAACATACAATACAATAAAAATAACTGTTAGTGTGGGGTGTTTTGAGAGGGGGGTCATTCCTGCCTCTCTGCCCAATGTCCTGCCCACAGCACCATCTGATTGGTTACATGCCTATGCCACAGACAGGCAAAGTGACAGGGGTCGAGTTCAGCCCCGACAACATGTAACAAAATGTCTTCAAATGGAAACAGTGGTGCATTGATTAAATCGTGTAGGAAACATCACATTGAACCTGCAACCATAGCAAAACGGTGCACACCATTTATCAGATTGAACACACCCTGGGAGCTGCTCACAGCCATCGACCGTCTAAGAATAACTCCCATCATGGAGCTGTGTCTGTTGAAGGGAAGGCTGCATACAGTATGATGTTGTGATATATTTCAATGACAATGACAATCATGCAGTTTCACAGTTACAGTTGAAAAATGCAGCGACAGCTTTTAAATGAATCACTCTTTCTTTTCTTATTTTCTCCCCTTCCCCAACTAACGCAGTCATTGCACTTCAGGCACACCACGCATCTGTCTTGTCTGTATCTTTTCACTACGACTGCATCGACATGTAGGGAATTAGTACTTTAAACAGTAACAGCAACAGTAAAACCGTATTTCACACTGATGGTTAAACTGCAATTAATCCGCAGTTTGAATGTGTGGCGAACCATGGGTGCTGATCCGTATGGATCACGGATAAACTGCGATGACATCACAATTGCTCAAGTGACATCACTGATGACATCTTCACTGATGACATCCCTCACCGATGACATCACAATTGTGGAAGGGACATCACTGGTGACATCACAATTGCTTGAGACTGACAGTAGAATATACACCCCCCACATTAGACATCATAGCTGATCACTAGTCACCGCCACCAGGCCGAGCCATCAGAACTGTATGACATCATCGGTGATTTATGACCTCATCACTGTCTGTCATAAAGAGGAATTAATCCAGGACAGCACCCCTGTAACTTTTTTAATTTGTATTGGCTTTGCACATAATCACTGTCTGTGACATCATCAGTGATTTATGACATCATCAGTGATATATGACATCACTATAGTGGTGAAGGCTGAGCCGTCTCTCAGCGACTTTCTTTGGGACAGAGAGACATACAGACAGATGGAGAGACCCTCTTAAGCTTGTTTTATGGTCACTGCGCCGAGCCAGGTGCAGGGGAGGAGCGAGGTTCGCGCACCAAAAATGACGTCAATGCGCTGGGCACGCTCCCTCCGCAACTGCACAGCGGGTGCCTGAAGATTTTTCTAGCAGCACGTACCTCCGCAGCTCCCAGGGAGCGCTTCACTTTGCAGGGAGAGAAATAAAATAAAATAAAAAGTAAGTACACTGAGCTGTGCTTTCACCCCATTTCTTGACCCATGTGGTAAACTTTGATTTGTAACTGTTAGTTTTTAGTCATTTCAACAAGTAAATATGTTGTGTTGAGAGAGATTAAAAGCAGCACACAGAGTAGGCGAGGGAATGTACTGCACATAAGTGTTTCATTGTGACTTTTCAAGGGCTGTTCTCACTATTATCACTGTACAATGTAACATGCTGACCACTTGGCTGTCGTTCTGACTATAACAGCATTGGCCCCAGCGCGGAGTGCGCATGTGATCTGCGGAGGTCTACCTTGCGGAGCCTCGCTCGACTATAATGAGACCTTTACAGATGCCTCAGCCCCTAGTGGCCACGCTGTAAAATTGTTGCTCATGAACCCAAATCTAATCTCTTGAAATGTATAGGAATCCCGAGTCTGAATGCATAGATCTGCAGATCTGTTCGCATCTTCTCTTATAACCCAAGATTCCGATCTGCCCTCAGTCCAAGTATTTGCCTCAGCAGTCTCTCAGGTTTTGATATCCCTCTAAATCTTTTCTGTAGCCTCTGTCATCAGCTGGCACGCCGTCTTGTGTTTGGGATAATGCTTCACCTGGCATTCTCTGTGACAGTACCACTCTCCCTTGCAGCGAGAGCATCGCTTTGCAGCCTCCTTTCCACAGAATCCACACTTGGGCTTCTCAGGGATAAAACTCTCCAACACATCCAAGCTGTACGTCTGGGCCAGCCTCTGCGCTTGTTCCCTCAGGTCATTCTCAGAGGGGTTGAAAAGTTCTTTGACTTGGTACTTCGCAACGGCCTCCCACTTGCCAGAATTCTCATGCATGATGAGGTTCCACATCTCTGGGAGCTGTTCCAGAATGAGTTCTTTTTTTGGAGGGGCGGGGTCTGTAACAGCAACATGAGCGAGGAAACGCTGGAGCTCCACCAGGTTTGGCAGCTGGTCGATCAAAACCTCTGTCAAGAAACCCCGCAGCTTCAGAAGCTGATTCTTGTTGAAATTGTTGAAGTCATATTTCCTTTGACAGTCTTCCTTTAGGAGCAGGTTGTAAAGACCAATCCAGACCTGGCCGTCTAGTTGTGTTATCTTTACCTGGTCCTCTAGTGGGATCCTCTGCCATTTGCCATTTATGAACTTTTCTACCTCACCTGAACTGTAACGAGTCCAAGGGCAGCAGTGGAGCAGCTGGACCAACACGCAGGGCATGTTATGGGTGCACAACATCCGATTGATGACACTGAGAGTGTCAGTGTGGTCAGTGATGTAGCGCAGCACAGACAGAGCCTTGAGGGAGATCTCAAACTCCAGCGCAACACTCTGAATCTGCAACTCCTGTATGGAGGACGCATCTGCTACGGCCGTCAGGCTGTGACGGTCCTGAGTCGGGGCGCCCTCCCTGGAGGTTTTACTAGCCAGCAGGGTGAGTTTGCGGTGGCAGTAATCCACCAAGTCAAGAACAGATTCGTCAGCTGCCTCGCATGAATCCTTATGAAACATGATCGTTTCAAGCAGGTTTATGACTGTGGCCTCATGGTGAATCACCATGTACAGCTGAAATGTGTTCTTGGGATTGAAGTCCTGCAACTGACAAAGAATAGGGAACACTTTGTGTTTCCACAGCTCGACGAGAATCATCTCATGGACCAGAGTGGGGATCTTTCTATGTGATACAAGGAGCTCCTTAATGAACTCGTCGTGCCTAGCAGAAGCGTCCAGTATTGCCTGCATGTTGAGTTTCTCTATATACTCATGCTGTTTGAACCACCTTGGAGAGCCGATCTCCCGGAGGGAGAATCTTTCCAGACTTTGAACAAACCCTTCTGCCTCAACAGGCAACACCACCGACACATCCATTCAGGGGACAAGTTCAACAAGCTAGCAAGGGCGAAAAAGATGGTCTATGCTATCATTCAATCCTTGTGAAGGGACTGTAGAGGTTGATTCACTGTTACCTAGCTGGCTGGTCGGTCGAAGCACAAGAGGTCGTGTAGACCACTTGTATAGCCCAGCCAGGAAGGATTTATGACATCACTATTGACGTCACAATGTCATTGACTTTGTTAACATAGGAAGTCTATGGTCTTTATTTCATCACTGATTATGTCACTGTCCTTCACAATGACAGTTTTACAATTACTACAAATAAACACATCATCGTGCGGCGCTATCGTTTGCGCTGCCGTTTGCGCGCCTCATGCTATCTTCCCTGCGTCTTAAGCTATCGTCTGTCTCCACCATCCAGTTTTGCGCTGGGATCTAAGCGCAGACACAGGTGTAGGCGTGGCCCAGGCGTGTCCGTGCGCCTCTTAGCCTATCATCTGCCTCCCATAAGTGTCATT
Source organism: Poromitra crassiceps (assembly GCF_964638095.1). Taxonomy (NCBI): domain Eukaryota; kingdom Metazoa; phylum Chordata; class Actinopteri; order Beryciformes; family Melamphaidae; genus Poromitra; species Poromitra crassiceps. Next base: position 21,559,183 of record NC_139625.1, on the reverse strand, counting down.
TTGCGCTCTGGCCAAGATACCATCGCCATGTTCCGAGCGTAAACACAGGTTTGGCCGTTGCCCGTGCCAAAATAGGCGTTCCAGCGAAATGTGTTAGAAAAAAGGGCCTTGGGTGCTCTCAATTTTAACGGCACCGAATAGCAGGTCGAATAGCAGCGCAAAAAACCCCACTACGCCAGGCGTACGCCTGAGTGCACACAGTATTCTCAGCGCAGTGCAGGAAATCCTCACTTGGATACATTACACATGACATGGTTCCTGTCTCCAAAACCTTGCACGCGCACACACTCCTCCGCCTCTTCAGAATGCCACATTTATTTTCAATGATAGCCTACATTGCAGAAAAAACACACCTTGATTTGAAAATGAGAATTTGTTTGTCATGGTTTTATTATGCTACATAATTCCCGACCATACAGGTCTGTGGTGTTAGAGTAGATTACTTTAGGTAGGAGAAAAGGTAGGAGAAAATAAAAAGCAAATGCTGATCTTTTCCAACCATTAGGCTACGTTTAATAGCACCACAATATAGCCCTCTCCACTTCCCTCGTCGGGAGTGAGAGAGAGAGACGGGGCATCCTGTCGGCCTATAACATTACTATAGTACCCAGCTCAACTTAACTGCCTCATCTCTGACTCCTAGTAATAGCCAGTAACCTAGGCCTACTGCAAAAGTTAACTATATTGAAAATTCGACGTCTGGTTTTGTCACGAGTAGCCTACAGCTGAAGTCCCTCTCGCCATCAAGCAGACAGTGATGGAAGCATGTGTCTTTATGTGCGCCAAGGGGAAAATGATGGACTAAATTGTTCGGATTCAATATATATACAGTACATTAATAGAAACGAATAAAAAATAGATGATAAATAAAATGTGTGCTGGTGGAACGAAATTCAACTTCAAATAGAGCGGCATCACTCAGCGCGGCTCTCAGTACGCTGCGTAATTACGCATGCAATAGCCCCGCAGCAGAGATGCAGGAGAGAGAGCCCGAAAAGGGATAAGCATACATCCATAACAACATAGCACTAGGTCTAATAACTGTTTGTTTGTTGTTTGTTTTGGTCGGGCTGAGTTGGTCTCGGGCTGAGTGCATGTGACAACGGCGGGCGAGTTGAGCTCGGTCCGCGTCTCAAGCGGGTTGGGCTGGGTCGGATTACATTTTTTAGGACCGGCAGCCATCAAGAAAGGAGGACAGCACTCCAAGCTGAATACTTTATTGCCACACTTCGGGCAGCACCGTGTGAAATGGCAATGATACACAGGTGATTCAAAGGTGGGCATGAGTGCGTTTTGATTTTCTATGCATGACAGCCTCGAATCTCTCTCTCTCCCTCTTTCGCTCTCCCCATCTCTCTCTCTTTCTCTCTCTCACTCTGTCCCGCTGCTTGTCCACGCGAGAAGGAAGCTGCTGTCGCTTTTAAGGGGGATGGACATAATCATGATCACACCTGCAAACATACTTTTGGGCATAAACACGCCTATATGGAGGCTTGCGCCGATGACGTGAAGCGCAGCAGGCCGACACGCCCACAATTAGGGCTTTGCGCGGCGCTATTCCAGCGCAAAACGGGCGCTAACGCAAAATTACCGCCCATAATGGGAACCTTTTTAAGATATGACAATCCTTCATATCTATCTATCGATCTATCTACAGTATATACTGTATATATATATATATACCGTATATATATATATATATATATATATATATATATATATATATATATATATATATATATATATATATATGTGTGTAAAATTTCATATGAATACATGTCCAAATAGTTTAGGAAAGTGACTTTGTTGAGAAGAAGTCGTAGCACACGCTTTGGCGTTGTTCAGCAATCGATTGTTAAAGCCTTAACTGCATTATTTGTTAGCATGCGGCCAGGTCACAGACTCAGGGGCAGGCTAGCATGATGCTAAATGACCGGCGATAGAGTGAATGTCTTAACAGTAGCTTACAATAGCAGCAAAAGTGAAGGACTCAGGGCACAGTTCCGCTAAATGAAACCTGAAGAAACGAGGACATTCAAACATACAAGCGTGACCTTTAATTGATTTCTTTATTTACCTGCAGTCGTTGTAAGGATGTCTGTGGTGTTTCGCAGCCCCATGAAGTCGAACTGGTAAAGCCTCCAGTACTTCTGGTCCGATGTCTCCACGGAGTTTCGCTTCCACTTGTATATAATCTCGTCTCGTGGGTAGCCATCTGGAAACCAGACAGGACGACAGCATCTATAGACATTCAGTGATATTGATCATATTGAATAGTGTTGTTTGTCATGATGTTTGTAGCTAATTATGTTTGACTTTTTGTAAATTTCCTATGTCTAGTGTTCTGTATATGGAACTGTTACATATCTATATTATTCGTCAATCTTCATGACTGAGTGATGATGCCTGATTGACTTGCTAATTATATGAACCTGTTAGGGTCTACAATTGCCCACACCTGCTCATGGAATCTATATGGTGCTATTTCATGTTCTGATGAAGGTTTTGCATGCATGGGGACTTAGTCACTTTGACTCGAGTCGACTTGAGTCCCTGTTTTGATGACTTGCGACTTGACTTGACAAAAAATAAATTACTTGAGACTTGACTTGGAAGTTAACACATTGAGTGCCAGCCATTTTTTCATCCTGTAGGTAAGTTGTGCCAGGTTTTTTTTTGAGGATTCTGGCTCATTTTACAAGAGCCGAGGATTATTTTCTGTTAAGAATTCATGAACACCAATCATCTAAAAATAACTAATAGAATGTGTGCTTTCTCTGTCTAAAAGAGTTAGTTTGCAGAGTTAGTAGTTATGTAGATATTAGCCGTTGAGTACAGCATGGTTTCAGCGTCTGGAAATTTATTCAGAGATAAATGGCTTTTTGTGAAATTCGACAGAACAGTCACTTTAACCATTCATTTTTGGCATCAGTAAGACCGTCAGACATTCTAAACAATAGTTTTGAACAGTAATTTCCTCCATAACAACAGGAAACACCCCTCTCATTCAAACTCCTCCCTCCGTGTGTCTTCTCCTCCTTCCTCCTGGCTCTACAGCGGGCGTGTCAGAAGCGCGTTGCTGCTGCCTGCCTGCCTGCCTGCGTGCCTGCCTGCCTGCTTGCCCTTCGTGCGGACGCTCCTTGTGCGAGTCAAGATGGGCCGGGGAATGCGTGGGCGATGGGCAGATGTTGATTCTGGCCTTTCTGAGGTGTTTCAAAGTGTGTTTCACCTATAATCTATTTTGCAAATCGCTCTCCGCTCTCTGTGTGCGGCTGCCTGCGCGGCTGCTCTCGGGCAAGACAAGTGTGGAATGGATTACTGTAAAATCGCCTCGCCATTTCCTTGAATGGCTTTCTCCCGCGGCAGTTTTTTCTTTGATTTCGCTCGTCTGGGGGAGCACTGTCAACACTTAGTGGGTCGGTAAAATAGATTATACACATTCTCTTGCTCCAATAGTGATCTCGAAGATGTAAAAGTTGTTGATTGATGTCCCACCGTCAAAAAAAAAAAATGTTTATGTAAGACGAGTTATTTCGGCTCTGGCACTCAAGCGTTGGATTATGTAAGACGAATTATCTCGGCTATGGCACTTAACGTGTTAAAGACTCAGGACTTGACTTGACTTGAGATGTGAACACTAGGGATGGGTATCGTTAAGGAATTAACGATTAACGATACTACTACTCTTATCGATACTGCTTATCAATCCGGTACTTTAACGGTTCTCTTATCGGTACTTTTTGTTATTTTTAAGATAAAAAAATCACAAAACAAATGGGACTGGTTGTTGTCGGTTCTTTAAATTATTTTTCAAGAGGAGAAAGAAAAAAAGAGACAAATTAAGAACATAAATTGCTTTATTTTCTCACACTCATTTATCCTCTCCTCAGCCATTCTGCCAGTAGCTGCCATGGTGAAGGGGTTTGATCTTGGACCAGCAGCAGTAGAGGGAGGAGGGGTGGGAGTGGGACTGGGGTGGTTCATTGTACAGTAGCTGCAGGGCAGGCTCAGCTTTAACAAAAAAAGTTGCAAAATCTTAATGGGTGCGTTTTTATTATTCATTTAAATATCCTAAAATCTCCTTCTACCACTGTGCCAATAATTCAGCTAGGGAAATCATAATACAAATAAAAGCAAGACAGGATCTCTCTGCTGCACTTCTCCCAAAATCACTACAGGAAATACAATTTCTGAAGGACAACTGAGATGATGATCTGACGATTTGTATCAGACTGGATTTATGATTATTAACACACCCAAACAGCTGGGAAATGTTTACTCTTGTCCATGTTCACATCGTTACCTGATGATGTAACGCTAGACGGGGTAACCGCAACCGTGGCATTAATGACAGATGATGGAGTGCGAGCTAGCTTGTCAAAAACTCAAAAAGTTTGTATTTGATGCACTTTGGCTAAATGTTTAGACAAATTGCTCGTGTTTCCACCTTTACTACTAGCAAACGATTTATTGCACTTGTGACAATGTGGATTGTCACCATCGACTCGAGTGAAGTGCAACCATCGCTTCGTTCTTTTTGCCATTTCTGTCTCCCTGCCTGCCTTCCCTGTGCATGTGTGGGTGCTGTCCGTGCTGTCAGGCATGCCCAGCCCCTCCCCTCTCTCCTCTCAGTCCTCACTCCACAGTCTCTGGCAGCAGCAGCTGTGTCTCGTCTGACGGAGAGCAAAGCAGAAAAGAATATCTCTTTTCTCGTTTGGCTGTGGCTCAGGAGGTAGAGTGCGTCGTCCACTCACCAAAAGGTCGATGGTTCGATCCCCGGTTCCTCCTGTGTCCTTGTCGAAGTGTCCTTGGGCAAGACACTGAACCCCAAATTGCTCCCGATGGCTGTGCTAGCACCCTGCGTGGCAGCTGGTCACCTTCGGTGTGTGAATGGGTGAATGTAGGCACATTGTAAAGCGCTTTGGATAAAAGCGCTATATAAATGCAGTCCATTTACCATTTACCAAAGGCATGTCTTACAGAGTTGGCGAGATAAAATGTGCAAGATAACGTTTATGTAGCAATACTAAATAGGAAATCTATTTTCTTAATTTCTCCACTCCAGTACCGATAAGAGAATCGTTAACGTGAGAGGTTATTGGTATTTTAAAATTCGGCACCGGGGCCCGTTTGGTACTCGATACCCATCCCTAGTGATCACTTGTTTGTCTTCATCAGTTTAAATATAAAATGTCAAATAAGATGTTCAACCTTGTCAAGAGTGTGTACGTTATCCAGTATGCGAGTGCAAGCTGGAAATGGCATTGTCATGATTGGATGACTGGCTGTCAATCACACTCCTCTCACTGGATGGTTTTGATTTTTCAAGGAGAAGGCATGTTAGTAGTTATTTAAGAATTAAGTTATTTGTCTTTGTTTGATTACATAGAAATTCATTGTCATACGTTTTGAACAGGTTCGATAAATTGGCCAATAATATTACTATTAGACAGGAAGGTAAGACTGCATTAGGCAGAAAAAAGTGACTTGACTTGGGACTTGACTTGCCATAACTAAGGACTCGACTTGACTTGACATAACATGTGACTTGACATAACATGTGACTTGACTTGACATACAGTAACATGTGACATGACTTGACATAACATGTGACTTGACTTGACATACAGTAACATGTGACATGACTTGACTTGACATAACATGTGACTTGACTTGACATACAGTAACATGTGACATGACTTGACTTGACATAACATGTGACTTGACTTGACATACAGTAACATGTGACATGACTTGACTTGACATAACATGTGACTTGACTTGACATACAGTAACATGTGACATGACTTGACTTGACATACAGTAACATGTGACATGACTTGACATAACATGTGACTTGACATAACATGTGACTTGACTTGACATACAGTAACATGTGACATGACTTGACTTGACATAACACGTGACTTGACTTGACATAACATGTGACTTGACTTGACATAACATGTGACTTGACTTGACTTGCCGAAAACAAAATGACTTGGGACTTGCTTGAGACTTGGACCAAAGTGACTTGGTCCCATGTCTGAGGTTTTGTAACGAAAGCTTTCTGTAATCAATACATTAGTGTATTTTGCATGGCAGTGTTGCAGGTAGCTTTTCTTGGGACATTCTGGGATTTGTTCTTCGATAGAGTATCTCAGGGACGACATATTTTTGTAGGTCAACCCGGAAGTTACTAGCATTGCGCTGGGTTCCCTCGTCTGGAAGTCAATTGGATTTTTGTAAGGGGATTTTGCTTAGAGGCCTCAAATAATATGTGTGGTTAACAAAGGTTTATGAAGCGGAGACCTCTGTGTTCAGCAAGATCATTTTCACAAATGAATACCACTTTTATGATTTTTGAAGCATAAATCGCAAAAATCCCACTTCAAAAATCACAAAAACTTTGTTGATTTGTGAAGATTATCTTGATGAACACAAAGGTCTCAGTTTAATAAATGTGTGTTAACCACAGACATCAGGCATCTAACCAAAATCCCCATACAAACCCCCCCCCCACTGACTTCCAGATGCACCCATATTATTTTCTTTCCCTGTGCTGCTGCCTGTTACAGTGATACAATACATTTTCAAAAGTAATGCAGGAACCTCTGGGCTAACAGACGTAGTATTAATCTTATTTTTCTTAAAGCAATACAAGATAATGTGCCAGTGGGGTGGGCTAATTTCACTTGATTCCAAGGTTTCAAGAATCCTCTTGACATCATGTGACATTCCCCTCTCTTGGAGGAATCGCCATTATTTCAAGATACTGTCACTTGATTCGATGACATTCTTAGATTTTTTTTTTTTTTACAAGTGCAGCTTTGGCAGATTTCCTGCCCTTGACTTATTTCAATATATTTTGAAGTGTTAGCGTATTTTTCCAGAAGAGGCCAAGTGGAGGTTACCAGGGCCATGACCTGCTCAAGATGCACTGTGGGAGCTTACCCATCTTGCACACGTGTTTAGCATTAAAGCATTTAAAGCAATTCCTTGCTGGGCAGAGCAACAGTTAAACAATTGTGCGCATAAAAACACAACACATAAAAATTAGGATTTCTATGAAGGCTACATCAGAAACATTATCCATTAACAACGGTATTTTTTTTATTTTAAAAATATATATCTGGGCTCACTTGACAAAGTTGAAGCAATTACCATGGAAAATTGAGTGACAGTGATAATGAGTGAGTCGATGTTTGGCCCTGGCTAATTATGTAAATAGTCTCATTTAGAAGATAACTGTCTATAACCAAGGAGAGCGATCGAAAAGTCTATAAAAAAATAGGGGCATTTTTGAGACAGTAAAGTAGATAGCAAATTATTGCCATCATTATTTATTTTGCTTTCCCCCCACAACGATGTCTACCGTGGGCATTGTTATGTTACTCCCACTGTACTGCATCTCCATCACCACAAAATGCCCCCTGCGTTTCATGCCTTTAACTGTAAAAGCCCCCTGAAGCAACATGTTCTTCTTACACAGAGTCATAAATTACAGTCCTCTGTGGCCTTGACTCTAATATTCTGCCTGTCTATCCTCCAAGCAAAGAAGACATGTTGTCTGCTCTCACCATCTGTAAACAAAGTCCAGTAATGAGTACCCTATAGTGTCAAGACTTCAGCCAATGATGTATCGTTATGAGAACTCCTCCTTTGAAGAGGAATGTGTGCGTCTTTCTCCTCTTCTCTTCTTTCTCTCCTTTCTCTATCTGATTCTTAGTGGAAGTCTTTATTTAGAACATGTAAATACTGTAAATAGTGATGGGTATATGTTAATTTGTGGTTGTCTTCCCCTTCGATATAACCTATCGTCCTTGGGAAAACAGTGATATGTGTATTATATAGATATAAAAAAAATTCCCCCACATTCATATCCCCATTTGTAATTTGTTGGATGTCATATTTGTATCATTGTTATTGCTATTATAATTATTCAAAATGGCTGCTAATGACATCACTGTGGATATAAACCTCCCATTTTTCATTGTTCTGCTTGACTCTGAGGAAGACAGACTTGTCTGTCGAAACGTCAGTCAGCCCCTTCTATTAAACGTGCAGACGGAAAAGAGTGCTCCTGTGTCCTTACTTCGGGTAGTCTGTGTGAAGTGCCCAGGTAAAACATTACTGAATGTGTGCGCACGTTTGTGTACGTCAGATATGAATTACTTTTAGATTTTCTGTGATTTCCAAAACTTTCTGAAAGCTACTTTATTATCCTATGTTAGAAAACCACACTCATTTTCCTATGTATGTGTGTGCATGGGTGTAAGAGAAGTTATGTTTAATATTCTTCTTCTCTCAGGCGTAGTGTGTTCAGTAAAGATAGGAAGTCATCATAAAGTGAGGGGAAAGAAAAGTGTTTACTCAAAGCAATTTTTCACTTGGGTAGACTTTTCAGCATGCATAGCTGTATAGAAGGTCAGTAGTCATGCTCCAATGTTAGCTCTGGGGGAATATGCTTAAACCACGAGCATTAAGGATGACGTGCCCAGTGTTCAATATTGACACCGAACAGGCTTCAATTACTTAGAGGTACATTTTTAGATGTGGTTTAGGTCATGAAGAGTGGTAGCTTTTGGATGTGTTTCTAAACATAGCCTAATACACGACATGGTTAATTAAAATTAATAATAATAAAAAAGAAGTGGGCGAATTTCCCACAAAAAGTCGACTTTTGCACAGCGAATTTCGAATAGTGTTTTTGCTAGAAATGCCCATCCCTAGTTTATGTTTTGATACTGTTATAGCTTGTTCGTTAGCACAGCATAGCACTATCTAGTCTAGTCACTTAACATCATAGTCTTGCCTGCCCTGTTGTCACGAGTCTGTGCTATCAGCGCGTCGGGTCGGTCAAAGCTGCCCCGGTACCAGCACTTTGAGCAGCAGCTTTTGCTGATGGGAGACAGTTGCTTTTCTCTGCTTCCTGGTTTTGGAGGACCATCACCGTCTCTTCTTTGTAACCCTGGACGTGCTTTGCTATTTCACAAGGTGCGTAAGAGCGCCATCTATATGACAGTAAAAACACGGATTGCCCTGGAATCACGTCTTAGATCACGTGATTGGCAGGAAAAGAGTTCAAGGAGAAGTTATATCTATATATATTCTATAGTTATATATTTCCCTCAGTCATTCTGCAATTCATGCCTACATAGGCTAAGTACAGTTTGGGGTAATTTCCTTTTTTTTTTAAGTTTTAAAATACACATAATCCTCAAAGTTTGAAATTGACTTGAATAGACATGGATGTGACAGAGGTTTCTATGGCAACGTTTTGAGGGATTAGGGATTATTTCAATTTCTTCCTGTGAGGTGATTGACAGGAGGTAGAGGGTAACGCAATACAAAAACACTCAACTCGAGCACAATGACAATAACACAATAACAATAAAACAAAAACTTTAACAAAAAACAAATTAAGGCTTTGTGTTTACTACGATGGATTATCTATCTCTGACCATTTTCAAGTCTGTGGAAATAGTTTTTCACTGAAGGTACAAAAATGAACGGCAGCAAATGGCTTCTTCTGAAGGGAGGAAAACAAGCTCTGATATCTCAACCGTGTATCACGACACAGCGTGTAATAGACCCGCCAGGCCAGCGTGTCGGCGTCACGCTTCAGCTCCAATTTTAACACGTTTCATTTGGTCCCAAAGGTCGCTTGTTACGGTTATGTTTAGGCTAATCAAGCAACTTGGTTAAGTTTCAATCATGAGAGGCCAGTTGGTAGGATTAGACAAACTTTATTTAGCAATCGGCATGCATGGCAAATACTTTGGCGCTTGACTCCATTGGCCAGTGGCGCTGCTCTTGAGGCAAGAGGAGGGCACCTGCATAGGCTAGGAGATCCCCCCCCCCCCCCCGTGGGGGATCAGGAGTCAAGACTCGTTGGTGGCGGACTGGGGAGGTGGGTGGGGCAAAACAACGCTTCGGAGGACGGCTTCGAGGGAGATGGACTGCCGTGAAGCTACTGCTGCTATGATCGGCCAGAGAGAGAGAGGTGACGTAGAACCCTTGCTATATATATGAGGATTAACTGACGTCATATTTGACGTCATAGCAGACGTCATACTAGGACTTTGACTGACCACGTTATGCTAGGACTTGACTGTCGTCAGGGGATGATCGGATTATGCATGAGTGGCCTTCAGCTTGAAATATGGTCTGGAGACCTCACTAGGAGACTATTTAGAAATATACGCTAAATGTCCTTTCAAAAGTTTAATAAATCACCTGGGCATAGCAGCAACCAATGTTTCAGCCAACAGGCCTTCTTCAGCACTGAGTTTCCCAACAAAGAAGCTTCTTAAGAGTTAAGAAGCTTCTTAAGGAGTTAAGAAGCTTCTTAAGGAGTTAAGAAGGCTCCAAAGAAGTGTTTCCCAAACGCCTTCTTAACAGTCGAGAAAAATAAAAAAAATAGAAGGCTCTTAAGAAGCATCTTAACTGGAGCGGCTCACTTGATGGCACTCTGAGCCCAGCAGTGGGCCACGACTCAGTGGTTGAGAAACACTGTTAACACCTAATCATGGTCATGTTAAACTTTATTAAACATTATTTATTTCAGACATGGACTGCAGTTCAAATTGCTTTATATACACAGCATACAACAAAACAGAGAAACACTACAGAATTTAAGCGACCTTGGGTTCTGTGAAAGGTGCTATATAAATCCACAACATTATAAAAGGAATCCATTCTGATTAGAGAAATATAGCCTACGGTAAAACATTTAAAACACAAGTAACCATACATACAGGGGAGATTTTCAAGTGTTCCCCAATTTTAAACACTAAAGGGTGCATGAAAGAAAGGAAAAAGGGAAAAACACAAGAGGAACAGTGGACACAAGTATCTCCTTTTGCCTGATGCGGCTGGATCTGCCAGTGTTTCGTCATTAAGAAGGTGTTAAGAAGGCTCCAGACCCTTCTTACAAAAGCTTCTTAACGAAAGATCATCTTAGCGCTAAGAAGCTTTTGGGAAACGCAGCCTTCTTAACGGAGGATAATTGGAAGATAATTTTAGGCTAAGAAGCAATCGGGAAACGCGTTGGCTTCGTTGGCTTCTTACGGGAGCCTTAAGAAGTGTCAAAGAAGCTTCTTAGCGCTAAGAAGCTTTTGGGAAACGCATGCCTTCGTAAAGAAGCAATTGGGAAACGCGTTTGCTTCTTAAGGGGGCCTTAAGAAGGGTTAAATTAGCTTCTTAGCGCAAAGAAGCTTTTGGGAAACCCAGCCAGTTGGGGGGCTACAAACATCAATAGGCATTTGAGAGACTCTGGTTCAAGTAATCTTCTCAATGTCAGCACACTCATATGGAGAGGATCTAAGGTAAGGTGTACAAAGTACAAACTAATTAAAAAAATTGGTTGGAAGAAATGTACTAGGTCATAGGTGAATAAAATGAAGAGTAAAATAAATGTGGGCTAAGGATATGTATCCCTGGTAGTAAAGTGGCACCACACATATGCCAGAGACCAAGAGATGCCCAGTTCAACCCCGGGGCTGGCCAGAAAAGATATCCTACAGGTCAAGAAGTCAACAATGAAGAAGGTCAAGGATTCAGCAGCAAATTCCACCTTTCCACATTAAACAACAGGCAGGCAGAGGAGGCAAAAAAGTAAGATGATTGTGGGGCTGGTCCGTGCCGTAACAGACGGAAGGACGGTCACTGCCATAACGGACGGAAGAAAGGACAGACAGACAGACGGACAGACAGACACACAACGTCAGTTATAGAAGCGCAGAGAGTTCCCCAAACTTTTGAGTAGCCAGTCAGATTGAAAAAGTAGCCGGATCATGTTCGCGGCTTTTGTTCCAGTGGTCCTTTTCCCAATTAATAAACAAACCTCAAATATGTATCTATGAGTGTGACAATTGAAATAATACAAATAAACATTCTTATAAAGGCCCAATGCTCAATTTAATTATAAAAAACACAAACAGGCAATGTATATTTTTAAGAACAAAGAAAATACTAATAACTATGTTTCCCACAGGATTTGGAGAGATTGTGGTGGGTAGACCTTGTTTTGACCCTCTTGGAGGGTTCGGGCGGCCATGCCCATTGTAAGAAAAATGTGTACATTTTAAACTAAAATGCATGAATCTGGTTCACTTTGAGAACCAATTTAAGAGGCTAGATCAGGGGTGGGCAATTATTTTTCATGGGGATTATTTTACATGCAAAACCCAGATTGTTGCTGGGGGGCGAACAAATATTGTCATGCCGTAACCCAGGAACTTTGATGATAGAGGACCACAAAAAAATGTCCTCGCTACCAGAGGGCCAGATTTTGCTGAGGGTTGGGGCCAAACGGCGCCGGCGCGGAAAAATATTTTTAGTCATAAAGATTATTGAAATATATTCCATATTCCAGACTGAAATGATATAACAGAAGTGGAGTATTGGCCAGAATGACATGAACATTTGGACACTTATTCAGCGGGTATCCTGTATGTTGCGTTCAGGTGCACTGTACATTTTTTTTTACAGTGTATAGCCAGAGGCCAGAGGCCAGTAGGCGGAGAAATAGCCGGCTACCGGGGCTTGGGGAACTCCCTAGAAGCGGCTTCTATAATTTACGTGTGTCCGTTATGGCACAGACTATCTGTATGTATGATCTAAATGTGCTCAACAATTCACATAAATCAAAAACTTCCAATTAAAATGCATAATTTCAGAACGCATAATGCATCTATAGAACCGAACAAAAGTGAGAGATGAGGTCCAACTCGCCGCAACACAAATGTCCTCAATAGACATTCCCCTGAAAAAGGCAAGGATGAAGCCATCCCACGAGTAGAGTGTTCACGGAGCCCCTGAGGTGGCTGTGTGCCCTGACTCGTATAAGCCAAGGTAACAGCCTCCACAACCCAATGTGAGAGGTAGCCTGGGTAAACCCAGCCCCCAGTGACCTGCTCTCAGACAGACAGGGTCTGTCTGAGAGCAGGTCACTGGGGGCTGGGTTTACCCAGGCTATGTGAGAGGCGCTGCTTGGAGATGGGCTTGCCCAAACAGGGATTAGCACAGGAGATGAACAGCTGATCGCTCTTCCTGAGTTCAATGAATACAGGGGAAACAGTGTGTTATTGTGTATTTATTATATTATATTATATTATATTATATTATATTATATTATATTATATTATATTATATTATAACAGAATACCCGTCCCCGTGTGACTGGCCATTTAGTTAGGCCTCGCTCACAGAGTTGGCCTGCAGCCTCTCCTCTCTCTCCCCAGAGGGGTTTCAATCATATGTCGTGTCTCATGTTCCTTCCTGGAACATGGCTCAGGATTTTTTTTTGCTGTCTTCCAGGACTGTGCCACATGCCAGAGATGGTTTGTCAGAGGAGAACAAGATGGCAGCCTTCACCGATGCCGTGTGACTCTACCACCAGGCTCATGGGCACTACGGCACGTCGGCACCTGGGACATGATGTGTGGTGTACCGTTGCAGATTCTGTTTACTTGGTGATGGAGGGGATCTTCCCCAAATTGAGAGCCCATCTCCCCTCGACTCAAAGGCAAGATGCACGAGAGGCAGATAAACTGCATGCTGATCAGTGATGTGATGTACAGCCTGGTGCAGCACCAGTGCCAGTCACCGCTCGGTCACCATCTACGGCACAGATGTAGAGAGTGGACAGCTTCAAGTACCTAGGTGTCAACATCCACCGGGACCTACCCTGGACCAGCCACACCACCTCTGTTGCCAAAAAGGCCCAACAACGCCTGCACGGTGTCAGGCGACTAAAGAAGTTCAGCCTGAGACCTAAGATACCCAAAGACTTCTACAGAGACACCAACGAGAGCCTGTTGACCGGCTGCTTCACCTCCTGGTACGGGAGCTTCACCGTGATGGACCTCAAAGTGCTGAGGAGATTGAGGCGCACAGCCCAGCACGTAACAGGCTGCAAGCTGCCAGAAGTGCGGAACCTTTACACACAGCGCTGCCTCAAGAGGGCCCGGAAAATAATCAAACTCAACCCACCCACTCAACATGTTCTCCTTGCTACCATCAGGGAGGAGATACAGAAGCCCAAAAACTCTGACAAGCAGGCTGAGAAACAGCTTCATCCCCCAAGCCACCAGACTCCTAAATAATAAATAAAACGACCCAATAATGACTCTCAAACCCCTGGGCAATGTGCAATATTCTATTTATGGGCAACACATGCACAGAAAACAGATTTGTAATATTGATAAGGATGCTCTGATGTTGATGTACCAATAAGATGCATAACAACATGACCGACGTTTACTGACGATGTTGATGATGATGGTGATGGTGAGGCAATGATGATGATGATGATGATGATGATGATGATATGTAACGGAACACAACACAGCTCAAGAATTTCACACGTGTGTACTTGTACATCGAGTGCCAATAAACATCTTGTATCTTGTATATTAGATGCACTGTGTTATCCCACCGGGATATCCCACCGACGATAAAACACACCTTTTCACCTACTTTTCCATGAAAATTTTCAAAAATAATGATGGATGATTTCAAAGGGTTACACATGATTTGGATATTTTTATGTCTGGGAAAAATTTGGGATTAAATTGGTTAAAAATTAAAGTGTGACTCAAACTCCGGTCTCCGGTGTGAAAGGCAAACACTTACTATACACCCTCCATCCACCCCGGCCACAATGCCCTTACCGGCCCTTACCTTGAGGGCTAAAGTTTCAATTATAATAATCAACATACACCTCACCTGCGCCATAACTATCTTGGAGATATTACTCTTGACTGGTTGTTATATCTAGCCATTATTTTCACATAGCCAAATTCTCTAAAGGACATCGATGCTGGCCAACATTTGTGATGGAATAGCAAAGTTTCTATACATGTATGTGCAATAAAAAAGGTAAATATTGTACCAATTAAGCAATAATACCCCAATAAGTATCAGGCACGAGTGCCATGGGCAGCCCCCAGGGACAAAAAATTATGATACGCCTTCCTGGGTATTGCTGCTTTTATATTGTGGTTGCCAATGCATGTGTGTTGTCCAAAAAAAATCTCCTAGGTATTAGCCTATATACAGTATACATAAAATAAAGAGGAGAAAACAAGACAGTTTGCCAAAGTATAGCTTCCTTGTTTCAAAGAGTCGGCACAGCAACTGATATGGGCATTATAAACATTATAAACTGATATGGGCATTATAAACATTATAAACTGATATGGGCATTATAAACATGTTTGACTTGAAACAACTCTTTGACTGTTCAGATTGCTTGGCTGAAGCTTGTACAATATGCCTTTCTGCTATTGTAAGAATATTGAGAATTAATCAGGATGTATTGGACATGAGGCTAACAACATGCTCATAATGCTATGTCCTATCCTAGACAGAACATTTAAAAGCCTATTAAACAAGCTTTTTAAGGCTCATACATTATCATTGGATATCATAGCACTAGTGGAAAATCTCTCTTGGGCGGGGTGGGGGGTAAAGAGGTTGATAGTATATAAGAAAAGACTGTTGGCCAGGGCAAGTGCAAGGGCAAAATCTTTGCTAGTTTCTAGCACTCAAAATTTAGTGCGTGGTGAGTGTGGCAGACTGCTTCATTATCAGATGTTAACCTGATGTAACACGACTGAGCGAGACAATAAGTCACCTCTAATCTGCCTCTTCTCCCGCCTCCTTTGCACATCTTCATCTCACAAACCATCTGCCAGAGAAGATGTAATTTGTAGGCAGGCAGCATGTTTATGCATGTTAGTTAGCGCACTTTGAGCGTCTCCGCTATCTGAGAGCTTCTTATGTTATGTTGTCATTTCAGATTGATATAAATGGTTTCATGATGGCGGGTTTTCCAGCATAGGTCTGAGTGGACTCTGAGCATGCAAGAATGGTAATATGGCTGCTCTCTCAAAGGAAGTTCCTGTGAATGATCAGGCAATCCTGAAAGAAAGAAGACAATTATATGAGCTCTCTTTTTTAGTGGGGTAGGGATGCCACGGTGTTGACATTTCCCCACCGGGTAATGAACACGTGACTACACCGGTAAAAGGTAAAAGGTAAAAAAATAAAATGAAGGGCTCCTCAGCTGTCCTCACAGTCTAGTAAGTCAGGCTCCTCCCCGCTGCTGCAACGTTAGCTGGGATGCTCACAATCACAACACTGCCTCACAATACAGTATGCACTCATGGCTGCATCTAACTCGAGACAACTTTTCAGACCCTCCTGGAGACAATCTTTCTCAAAAGAGACGAATGTTAGCGACAAATCTGAAGACTTTTTCTGACATGGGATTAACATTACCAGCAAGCAGCAATAGGCAGGCAATGACGATAGCTGGGTAAGTCCCGCAGACTCCCGCTAGCATTGTTGCTAAGTTAGCATCGATTGTTGGCTGTGGTAAAAAAAAAAGTTGGAGTTCAGACTTTCATCTTTAGATCATTTTGCAGAAAGATGCTGCTACCCAGCATTCAAGCTGCATTTGCCGTAGTTTATATGGTGCATCTGTTTCATAACTGATGAAATATAACATCCTCATCATAGCATCATTTTCGCTGAGTGGTCAGATCAAAGAGATAACCTGGAGAAAAATGCCACCATTGCTGTTTGAACTGATGTAACTTAATCGCGGATGTAACCTACTTGTCCGTCCACTGCAGCTATAGAAACTGGAGATTGGTCCATTCACAATGCCCTGAACAAAGTGGAACAACTTGTAATTGCCAATCCTTTCACTGAAAGCAGAAGCATAATGGGAGCCCATTTGCTGCCGAGAGCTCTTTCGCTGTCTAAAATCCAATCTCATCACACACACAAAAATGTACAGGCTCGGAAAATGTTCAATTGATTATCTCAATCCGAGACAAGAAACGCTCAAAAATGACCATTATTAACAAATAGTGTCCATTTGCGGTCCCTAACATTTCTAATCAGGTAATTAACAATTATCAAACTCATGAAGAAGTTTCACTGCGCAAAGAATCTTGAAGCTTAAGGCATGAAATGATGATCCTGAATGAAACACTTCTAATGCGCCCTCTTATATCTGTCATTTTAATGTTGTAATGTCTTCAATATATTCAACATCACATCTACGGTAGAGCCCAGCTCTTAGGAGCCTCCTCAAATGTATGGATGGATGTGTGCGTGTGCTTAATTGTACAGTACAGCAGGTGTTCGGTGTATAGGGATCATCAATATGCATGTGTGTGTGTGAGTGTGTGTGTGTGTGTGTGTGTGTGTGTGTGTGTGTGTGTGTGTGTGTGTGTGTGTGTGTGTTGTGTGTGTGTGTGTGTGTGTGTGTGCGTGCT
>NC_139625.1:21512767-21541686 GCF_964638095.1 Poromitra crassiceps | reverse complement strand
CGGATACTGGCCCAGATACCTAGCCCATCCCATCTTTGGACAACATGTCCCCCCCCCCTCCCGGCCAATTCCCCCTCCTGTCCTGGACGTTGCTCCACCCCCTCCGCTGATCTGGGGAGAGTTGTAGACTAGCATAATGCTTCCTCCGATACATGTGCAGTCGACAGCCACTTCTTTCACCTGACAGCGGCGTGTCATGACTTAGCGCATGGGACGATCACGCTATCCCCGCCCCCCCCCCCCCCCAGTTCCCATCCCCCTTGAACAGGTGCCCCGACCGACCGGACGAGGCACTAGTGCAGCGACCAGGACACATACCTTTAATGCGGCTTGCCACCCTCAGACACGGCCAATTGTGCCTGTATGGACACCCAACCAAGCCATAGGTAACACTGGAGGGCGAACCCGCGACCCTCGTGTTGGTAGGCAGGGCATACCACTGCACTACCCGGATGGCCGTAACAAAAAGTGAATGAAGCATTGGGTCGTCTGACTCACTGGTAAGCTCTGTCATTGGCTCTGACCATTTCAGCTGTGAAACAACAACAACAACAACAACACTAACTAGTAGCAAGCTAGCAACCTACTAGTAAAAGGCAAGTTTTGACGAAGAATTGGATTGTGCAAAAAAGCAGGCCCGCTTGGTACTTTCGGTGGATGGTTGTAAAGATAATAGGGGATTTTCCCCCGCTATACCAGACTGGGAGTAAGAGGAGCCAGACTCTCTCCTATACGCTGGTACAGCGCGAAACGAAGTGTGGAGATCATCTGGCAAGCGAGACTAAGCATTGGGAAAGGAGAAGAGCACAATAAGGTATCTCTTGTGGTGTTCGCCTGAAGGGGATTCCATTCAGCTGCCTCATTGTCTCTCAGAACATGAAAGTCTTCATGGTATTATTCCTCATTGTTTACTTCGCAAAAATTGTGAAGTACGCAGCAGGCTGTTCTGATTATACTATTTGACGCACATCTGCACAAATTCACAGCATCTATTCTTTCTATTCCCTCCAAGGCCAAGCTGCAGTCAGCCATCGAGGAGACGTTCACTGCTGAGAACAAAGTCTTACTCTAGCACAGTGGTACTCAACCTTGCACTACTCAGGAGCCACACTGACACACAAAAAAAGCTTTGCAAGAGCCACAATCCCAAAAAAGTGCCTTTCCTCCCATTATTTTATTAGATCTTTATGTATTTATTTATTTTAACTACCACAACTACCCTTTATGGGGAGCCTGGGGTTGAGTATCACTGCTCTAGCAGATACCCTCCAATGCTTTTTGGATTTCCGTCCTCTCGCTTTTCTCTCGCTGTGTGAAAAGAGAAACGCTATAAAATGGTGGAGCTTGCAGAAAAAAATCATTCCGATTGAATTTGCTGAAAGGTTACAAAGGGGGACTCTCTCAAGGTTTTAGTCCCCGGATCGGTAACAAACAGCGGGCAAAAATGGGGAAGCGAAGGAGTTACACGTTACCCTCTAGCTGTTGACGTGACGTGGTGCCTTCGAGCGTGGTCACTCAGTAGCCAGCGGAGTAAACCTGCAGATGTACTTGTCAGCCAGTTGTGAATATATGTATCTCAATGAACGTAAAGCAGGGTAAAAGAGCGCTTACTGAGCAAATCCTCCCTGGATAAATATAGGTCTATAGATACAGTCAATGTCTCGTCCTAGACGCTGGGGTAGCAGGCTGGGGGCGTGGCCAGGGTGGGGTAAATAAATCCACCCATTCTCCCCATTCAGCATAGTTAGCATTTAGCTGCTAGCCCAGCCCAGGCAGACAGGATCTGTGATTCAACCACGGCAGTAAACGCACATCTGGACAGACGTCTATGTACCTGCTCTAGAATCCTCAATCCTGTAGTGTAGAGCCGCAGCACCGTCCTTTGGTGAGTCAGCCCATTGAGATATATGCGGGGTTTTACCCCACTCGCGCGCCAGCCGTAGTAACATTTTGTGGGCGTTCCCACACAGACCGACTGCATCTATATAAATGGAAGGAGTGCAGCCTCGCTTAGCGACCTTTCCGAGTGTGTTTCATTCGACCCGACTAGAAACGACGGGATAAAAAGATGGCGTCAGAAGTGTGCCAAAGAGTCGGCAAATCTCACATAATCCTTTTACAAAAGGGGGGGGGGAATTAGTCACGTGAGTCATAATGAAAAGGCTTCTCCGTCAGAGATCGACTGGCTGTGTGTGTAGGCGTGTGTGTGTGTGTGTGTGTGTGTGTGTGTGTGTGTGTGTGTGTGTGTGTGTGTGTGTGTGTGTGTGTGTGTGTGTGTGTGTGTGTGTGTGTGTGTGTGTGTGGCTGTGTGTGTAGGCGTGTGCATTTCTGATTTGTGTATAGATGCATGCGAGCGCGTGGGTGAGTGAGTGAGCGAGCAGGCACACACTGCACTCACACCAGATTCCTATTCAGCTCTCCCAATCAAATAGAATAGCTCTGTGTTTCTCTTCCTCCCCGAGCTTTAATGAGAGCCAGGCAAAGCCAAGGAAAGGTCTCGGCCACCAGGCAGCCTGACACAGAGCAATTACTCAGCAAATTGGGGGGGTGTTACAGACAAACACACTCGCGCACGCACACACACCGTTCAGATTCTCTTATCAATTTACTTTCAATTCAAGGATAGAGAAATCAATTTAGCCACAACGCGCTCTTATATCCGCTATATAATGGGTCATGAACAGCACATCATCCATTTTTGCTCTATTCATTTAAACATTGTGGACAGGCTGAACTGAAAGTGAGTCATCCCTCTATCAAACACACACACACACACACACACACACACACACACACGCGCACATGCACGCACAGGCGCACACACACTACTATACACACACACACATACACATGTGTGCACGTGCACACACACACACACACACACACACACACACACACACACGCACACACACAGGTGCTGCTCTGCTCACACACTTGTAATCAAGCTTGCGGACATTAAACCTTCAAGGCTTTTTGGCTCAGCTTACGCTAATCCCGGGATACTGTGTTAAGAATCACATGGGAATCATTTTTATAATAATGCTAATAGCGCTTGAATGTCTGCCATGACAGAGGTTAATGCTATAATCATTAATCTTTTCGCCAGGGGAAGAACATTATACGCGTCAGTTTCACACACGCACGCACGGGCACACACACGCACGCACGGGCACACACACGCACGCACGGGCACACACACACACACACACACACACACACACACACACACACACACACACCATATTGTTTGACTGATGCAGGGCTCTAGTTCTGCTGCTGTTTGAGATGTTTGAGGATGGGATGAGTCATCACTCAGTGCTTATTGACTGGTATCTGTGAAATCAGACACAAATATTAGAGAGGGAATGAGACACTAGTCTGGTACAAACCATCCTGATAACGTGACCTCACTCTACGCACCAGTGTGGACTCTCAGCCCGTCGTCCACATCAGGGATTCCGTTAGTCGGCAATTGCCGGATTTTGGGCGGTCTCACGTGCAGTGAGCCGGCAGATTGAAACGTCAACGGCCACAGTGGCCGGTTGGAAATATGCCAAATAAATAAATAAATTAACAGCATATGAAATAGCCTAATCTTGACCTATAAGATTGATTGATTGATTGATTGATTGATTGATTGATTGATTCGCCCGACGTAGGCTGTCAATTTAGCGGCGGTAAAAAGCGCTCGTATGATATGAGGAGATGAATCAAAATGCTTACCACAAATAAAGCTAAATGGGAGCTGAGAGCTAGTGCAGGAGAGCTGAATGAGGTGCCAGGTGTGGAATGGGAGAGATGAAGGTGCGTAGCCTAGGCCTATAAACTGTAGTGGAGATTCAAGTTGTGCGCTGTCTGCACTGACACTGTCCCAGTTATTACTTTTAGCTGCGTTGTTTTCTCATCAAGGCAATGTCCAGGTGAGATATTGGCTCATAATAAGTGTCCGCAAATGCAGATAGATAGCTACAGTAGGAGCGTGCATGTTGTCTGTGCTTCAATAACGAAAGCGTCCTTACCGAGAATGACATGCATGCCTGTTGAATGCCGACCAATCAGATTTTCTTGCTGCAAAGTCGGCCTCTAAATGACAACACTGGAATAAAGATCGACTATAGAGGCTATATAGACTACAGAGAAATAAATGGATTCAAAACATTTATTTAGCAAACAATTATTTTATTTAAAAAAATATATAGATACCGACCACATTGGCAGGGGAATCCCTGGTCCACGTCGATTTCAGTGGGCGGGAGTACTTCCGTTGACAGACAACTCCTTCAGCCAATCCAAATCCAAATCCACTCGGAAGAATGGCGAAAACGTATTTTCCACTCAGAAACTCCGCTGGTTTATGCTCTTGTTCTTGTTGTTATTGAGTCTATTTCTGCAATAACTGCACTCATGGCTGTGTTGTTTACTCTACTAACGTTTACGTTACCGATCATGTTACTGTCATGACGCTGTTACTGTTTTCCCCCGGCTGGCCCGGTCACGTCATCAACTACTGTTACATTGTCATTTCGGGAAATGGCTGCGGGCGGCTGGAAGTCCAGACTGATCCGTAGAGCCAAACAGGATGTGAGGTCACGTTATCCGGATGGTTTTCACCAGGCTAATGAGACACAAAACGGATTCAACACGTTGATTCCTTTCATTTGTTTTGGACTGAATGAGCGGGATTACATGGAGATACAAGCCACAGAGCTGAAGCCTTCTCTCCTGCTGTCCCTTTCCAAAGTCTTCCCCCCCTCACAAAGCCCCGGATAAGCACCAGCCCTATGCCTGAGTGGAGCGGACATGGCAGACACAGATGGAAATCGATTCAATGGTTTGAGCTCACAGGAATGGGAAACGTCTCAGCCATGGTCCAGACCCCACTTGGTCATATTACCACCTAATGCGTTTCACTCTGCTGTCGTGCTGCCCCTGCCTTACACCTCCGGGTGATTGCCTGGCCGTTCCATTGTGGTAACTCGAATGCGTTATGCGAGCGTGTGTGTGTTTATGAATACCCGAAACAGAAGATAGCAAAAGGAATTTATGCTCAAAGCCTGTTGTGACACACCTCGCCAGACAATGCGGTGACACGCGTCTCACAGAAACGGCTTTAAAAAAGGGTATAATTTTCACTTTTACATAATATTTTTATTATTATTTTATTATTATTAAGTTTTACATTACCTTGAGCCCATGAAGACTTTTCATGTGAAAATAATTTTTAGAAATGTATTTATTCTCTAGTGCTTCTTTCCCACTGGAAAAGCAGAGCTGGTCACATGTTCACGTTTTTTAATCAGTCAATTTTAGTTTGCGTTTTGATGTTCCCACACTTCACTGACAGAGAGACTCTTAAGCTGTCTCACCATAATCACCGCATGATTTATTAAACGTGACCGGTTATGCTAATAATGTAATTCATTATGCAAATTAACACATTTATTACCAATAAACATGTCAACACACTTGTCTTCACATAACACATGGTATTAACATGAACATCATATCCTCAAACATTAATGAGTAATAGCAGCTTAAAGAAGTTTTTCCTCATTAAAGGCCCAATCCGTCAAAACTCACTATTACTGACGCCGGTGGCCGTTAGTGTAACTGCAGGCAGCGTGTGAACGAGCTGACGCGCGGACACCATACTCGCACGCGCACAAGCAGTTGCCTGGCAACAGCAGAGCTGTTAGTTGCTTTGTAACGTTAACTCATAAAAGTCACTTGAAAACGGCAACCTGGACAATTTATCGGTCAGATCAGCCTCGAGATGGCCAGGAAGGATTCTGGATGAATTAGGGGACGTTATTGTGGCATGTTTGGTCGTGTTTTGGCTTGCGTTGGCTGCGGGCAAGTCGATACTCATGTTAGCAAAAGCCAGGAAATAGCCTGCTCCCCCTGTATGTACGGTAATGCCTGGAGTTGACCAAACTGAACCAAACTGAACAATCAAACAATGTTTCATAAGCATAACAGTAACGTTAGGCATATTTAGGACTGTTAAATTCATTATCCACACAAGACGGTAACGTTATTAGTGGGGCTGGTGGTAATTTCTATAAATGTAAATTAATATTAGTTAGCCGCGATTAGCATCAAGCTAACATTACTAGTATGTGCAGTCCCACTGCAGTCAGAGCCTGCTGGCTGCGGGAAGTGGATACTCATGTTAGCACAAGCCAGGAAATAGCCTGCTCCCCCTGTATGTACGGTAGCCTACCGTCAAACAATGTACCGTAAGCATAACAGACAGTAGGCTAACGATAGGCATATTTCCGACTGTTAGATTCATTATCAACACAAGACAGTAACGTTATTAGTGGGGCTGGTGGTAATTTCTATAAATATAGCTAAATCTATTAGTTAGCCGCGTATAGCATCAAGCTAACGAATCACCACCGCAGCTAAATGCAGTCAAACAATAATGTTCCATGACCATAAGCATAACGGTAGTAACGTTAGGGTTGCATTACTTCACACAAGACGGTAATGTTAGCAGAGTTTCTGACCAGGTGGTCAGATACTTGTACTACGGAGTGACAGTAAAAATCTTGAATCTTGAAAATCCATTAGCAAGCAGCTAACGTTATCTGGTCAAAACCACATTACACTAGCTACAAGCAGCAAGTTCCCTTCATGAACCGAAAACACAGTCCTCCTGACTCTAGTTTCCCCCCGATGTCGGTCACATTGCTGCTGTCTGGCCAGACGGGCTTCATTAGATAAATATTTATTTATTTAGTCTGGACTTTTTCTGGAGTCTGTGTTTGTTGTTTCCTTTAGCTAGCAGCTAGCGACGAGCGTAACGTTAAAAGCTACTTCAGCCATTTCCTGTTAGCGTCTAGGACAAGGGGCAAGCTCGACGTGAACGCGCGAGACGTCACATCCTCTAGCTGTGGCGGGAGATGCTATCCACTTCGAAACTGCGGTTTTCCATGTATCTTCTGAACGGCTGGTCGGAGAGAAACGCCCCTGGTCGCCATTTTTAAGTGACGTCAAGGCGCATTCACTCAGTGCCAATAATAAACACTTTGTGCACATTTATTTCTCGCCAAAACCAACGGAATGGGCCTTTAATATGCAAATGTATGTGGAAAGGTGCCACAAAATGTCATCATGCATGGTGGTGGTGGTGGTGAGAGTGACTCACTCTCCGGGCCCTGACTTCAGTCATTAGGCTGATCAGGTGCACCTGGGTGTACTCATTGGGCTTAAAGGCCGTTTCACACACATGCACATTGGGGTGCAAAATTGCGTGCGGATTTTCCACATTGCAACCTAGACACAGTTCCGGTGCGAATTATTCACATTCCCACGTTCAATTTCCGTCAACGGAAAAACAGTGAGAAGAGAAAATGTTGTGAAGTAGTAGCACCGGACCCCAAATTTGATGATGAACTGCTAGCCCTTGGATACACGATTACAATTTCAGACGGAAGCCCGTCTTTATTGTCACACGAACACTACAACACATGCATGCGGCCACAACACACACTCATGCTGACGGTGGCCGGTGAAATATGTCCTCTGCATTTGACCCATCCGGGCTTGTCCTTTCCTCCAGGGTGCAGGCCAGGAGCAGTGGTCGCTTTTTCTTTCCAGCGCCCGGGGACCATCATTGGACCATCATTGGACCAACTTCAGATGTTGTCGCCACTGGTCGGATGATGATCTTCTGCATGTTTTTTTAGTGGGGGGTTATGTACGGAGGAACCCCCTGGGGGGTACGGGGAGAACATGCAAACTCCACACAGAAAGGCCCTTTCGACGAGATAGCCCACCTGGGCAGTGAGCACTGAGGATATGGGGGGGTCACAACTCCAGCGCCCACAGCGTCCCAGGCGAGAATCGAACTCAGGACCTTCTAGCTGTGAGGCGACAGCGCTACCGACTGCGCCACCGTACCCCGATACAAGTGGCTAACGTTAGCTCCATCCATTTCCAACAGTGGTTTACAACGGTAAATTACGTTACATAACAGCTACATTACCATCTTCAGCGAATCCCAGCTGCTGGGCGATCTGAAGGCATATTGTCCTTGATTGATCGTCACGGTGTTTGTCATATAAAATTGGATATTGAGAAACCAAATTGATGAGCTGGGTTCCCCCATTTTAGCAGCGAGCTACCCGGCAAGCTAGCTACAGTACTGGAGGTATGACATCAGCTGTAAACAAAGGATTTCATTGGTCAAACATATTTTTCCGCAGCCGAGCATCAAGGTCTGTCCGGAAAGATAAAACACGGCATGAATGTGCAAACTTCAACTACAACTCATTAAAAAAAAGAGAGATCCGCACTGGTGTGAAACGGCCTTTAGAAGACCTTTAGACCATTCAGTCTCTCTCCCTCCTCACATCATCTGTTTCTTTTTGTCTAATGTAGTTTGTGTTGTATTGTTATTTTCACTTAGTTTTAGTTCATAAATTACTGTTTGAACTTTTACTTTGGCATGTGACTGCCTCCTTTGTTACTTCCTTGAGCCGGGCTCATCCATTTATTACAACCTGGTACTAGGTTGGAACAAAGAAGGGAGTCATACGCCAAAGTAAAAGTTGACACAATCCTTTTTTAACTAAAACTAAGGACTAAACAACACAAACTACATTAAAGAGCACATGAAGCGGGTCTCAGAGAGGGTCGGTGACGTATCAGACTGAAAACAGATATCGCCTGAGATGAAAGAGGGTTGAGAGGCGGGCCATAGTGTGTTGTGTCGATTATTTGATTCGACAGTTCTGTGGACTGGAGATGGCATTGGCCAATCCTGGTGTGTTCCGCCCCCAAATCAAGCGTGTTCTGGTGCTACGCAAGTGGGCTCCACAGAGAACTGAGGAACAGGCTGACTCCGCGCGTACTGCGTTTGAAATGTGCCACCTGCCGGCTTGGAATGTCCGGTGGTCTGGGGTAAGCCCTGCGGACGTTAACGTTATTCCTGGAATGCGAGTTTAATGAACCAGTTACATGTCCTATGCGTTCTACATTAAATGAAGACATTACCGTTTGTTTTATTTTGTATGTTACATACTTATTGGCCAAGTATATTAACATTTATGGGCTTAGAAAAAAGAAAAAATACTTTTTTTTTTGCTTCAGCTCGTCTTTAATTAAACTAAAAGAACAATTCGCTGAGGGAGAGACTGAGCCTGAGGCCATGTCCACATGGAGACGGAACTGATCTTTTTTTTTTTTTCGTTTAAGAAAAGTTTTCCATAAACACGGAATTGTTTCAAGAAATGTGTGTATCCACATGAAACCACTGAATACCACGTAGTATATATGCCAGGCCGGTAAGTGGCGCTGTAACGCTGCCACAAAGTACACCAAAAACAGAGAATAAGACAATCTCATCAATAATGGCATTCAACCACTAGAGTCTATAATGTGTATCTCACTGTAGCGAGCAGCTTAAAACCTTGGCTTTGCGGGGTACTATTAGTAGCCTCTGTATCTCAACTCTAGACGAGGTTTGCCATGTCAATGAATACAATGATTAAACCTATACAGGCAAATGCAGAGCTGTTCAGCAGGGCCGATGGTCTCCCTGTAGCCTACAATATCGGTGAACGTTCCTGATACCATCCACTTCCATGATCTTTAGACATGTTGCAAACACATCCCAGCGTATTGGCCGCTCCTGCACATCACAGCACAGGCTAAATGATGCAACAAATATACATTATGTAAAGTCATGGCATAAATGTGTTTTTATTGAAAAAGTGCGTCAAGTAAGTTACAGTCTTGTTGGAGTGAACATCGCAATGCAACCGTGTTATGGAGTAGACATGCAGTGGACATGCGTGTTATGGTCGTCAAACCTCTCACTTCACTATAAGACGTTGTATTTCCGAGGGCTATATATACACCAGCCCGAGTATGTGTGTTACACTCAGGGTTTACATTTCATTTTCATTTCATTTTGTCCAATATTCAAATATTCCAGAATTGCATGTTGTATTAAAAATAAATATTATTTATATCTAACACGTTTAGCCTGATTTTGTTTGTGTTCTTGTAAAAACTTAGCCGCCGCTAAGCCTTCTGGGAAATATCCGGAGAAGGGAGGGGAGGGGTGGATGGGAAGAAGCAGCAGTAAGAGCCGTATAACAGGCTCAGTAGCTGTTGCTGGCAGAGAGAGGTGGGGCTATGGCATCATCGGTTGTAAACATGGAAATGCAAGGGTGGCGTCTTCAGATTTGTTCACTCTGGGACCCGGTTTCAAAAATTTGCGTATTCTCCCAGAACGTATACTCCCAGAACGCTGGTTCCATCTGGACGAAACGTCCAGACGAGAAAAAACTTTTGCGGATACACTAAACTCGTCTCCGTGTGGACATGGCCTGAATGGTCTTCATGCTTTTAAAGCCAAAGGTGCACTCAATCAGCCTAACGACCCCAACAACAGACTCCTGCGAGACAGGGCCAGGAGAGTGTGAGGGTCCTCACACACCCCTCCATAAAAACACACTGAAACACAGAACAAATAAGTTGACACTTTTCTATGGCTCTCCTGCCGCTGGCCAGCTTCAAGTCTTCCTCAGTAGACCTCAGTCTGACTTCGCACGGAGACACTTAAGATGAAGAGAGGAATAGCACAGGGCTGCCCCTAACAAATGTCATGTGGTTCGACATGACAAAAGTCAAAACTATCATTCATTACACAGCCTTGTTGAATACTTGATTCTGATTGGTCAATCACGGTATTCAGCGCTCGGTTATTTCTGTATAACAGACCGCTGCTAGGTACATCACCAGGTACACCATGTACAGTCAATCTGCACAGAGAAGTCCAGTCAATTTAACAACAGCTCATTTGCGACACCCTGTGGCAAAACAGTTAGCTAGCGACAGTCTGTTAAAATGGCAAGGTAGTATCCCAAACACCTCTCTCTTGGACACTATTGCTTCCTTCGTTAGAAACATCTCAGACAAATCCAGGTAACGTTACGTCGTTGTTTCTATCCAGCTGGTGTGTTACATTTAGCAGCATGTCCAAAGCAAAGCAAAAAAGGAAACAGACCTTTTTTCGGGGGCAGATGCAATGAAATCATTTTCAAATCAATAAACTAGTTGTTATAATGTATGTCAAATAATAGATTTATTTAGTACGTAGCCATGTAATAAGCGGGTGATCACCTCCGCTATCGTGTTGGTGCCTGATCAGTCATCAACCTGTCGGGTATTATTTTCCTATAATATCCCTTACCTTACATGTGCAACCCTTTCACAAAGTTAGAGTAATCAGGCTGAGCAGTTGAGCAAAGCACAGTAAAACAATGACCTGTGATTGGCTAAGTGAAAAGTGGGGTGGGGCCACTGTTGCCAGCCTTGGAGGAGGCAGCTGCCTTCCAGGTCATACTCGCGGAACGAAATTCTCTTGTGCCCATCGCCAACAGCCCAGAAAGAGCCACAGCTGTGATTGGCTGGCATCACTCCCTCTGCCTCAAATGTATAAGAGGATTCCAATCAAATCAGCTGCCTACAAAACACACTGGCCCATTTCAGAGCCAATGTTGTTGTTTTTTTCTAAATACAACTCTGGCAACAAGAAATAGTACAATTTGTCCTTTTATTTTACTGCAAACAAGGAACATCCGAGAGTGTGAAAAGCCTCGACCCCCCCCCCCCCCTAACTCCTCTTCATCTAATGAAATGTCACCAGACTTGAAATATTGAAGAGGCTCATCATGTGAAATGTGTCCCTTCAGGCCCTGAGGTGTCGCCACTCTGCCCAAATGTCTGCCCTGTGAGGATGAAGGAGAGGAGGCCACCCCGGACCACAAAGATCAGAGCCAGAGCTGAAAAGAGCAAATATTTCACTGCAAGCACTGTTATTTCAGTCGATTGTTATGGAGAGCATTCTAGCCCTAAAACCCTAAAACTAGCTAACCTCATCACCTTTCCTGATTTTAAAACTCAAGTCACGGACTTTTTAAAGAATGTGATGGGTCAATGTCACTGCTTTTCTGTATAAAGTGTTTTTAATATCTTGTACAACCCCTCCCCACCCAACCCCCTTTTCCTCATTCCTACCTTTTTTTACCCTAACCCTAATCCTACCCTAACCCCCTCTACCCCCCCCCCCCCCCCCCCCATCTCATCTCCCCTTTTTCTTAACTGCTCCAACCCACATTCAATTCGCCTCATGACTGTATTGCCTTTTATGTTCTTGTTGTGCTTGCGTCTTGTTGTTTTTTGTTTTTATGGATGTTGCCATTTTGGCCAGGTCTTACTCGAAAAAGAGATCTTGGATCTCAAGTAATTTTCCTGGTAAAATAAAGGTGAAATAAAAAAAATAAAAAAATAGCAGCCTAAGTGATGAACCGAAACGTATAGGACGAATCAGCATTTTTGTAATCAACCGGATTGGCTATACTTCCGGGTGCAACTGCTGTTAAGTTTTAAACAGCAGTTCGTGGTGAAACCATGCCCTCTTTGAACTCTAGTCTGTCTCTTCTACATAAGGTGAATAAAGCATCACAGATAAACATGAAGCTTGCTGTGTACAGTTGATCGCTTACGCTATCTTACAGGCATTCTGGGTATTCAAGTTCAAATGGCTTTCAAACGTCACGCTCCCAAAGGGGGCCGCTAACGTGTGAAGTTGCCTAATGCAGATTGAAGTTTGAGCTACACCCAAAAAACCCAAAGCTGTGGTGAACCTTGACACTTGTGTGAAAAGCAGGCTCATTGACTGTTCATACTAAAACCTACGAAAGGTAATGCATAATAATTTGTATACAACCCACATAATGTCAACCCATGTTCAACATCTGAATTGACGCCGTAAGAGTGCAACATTCAAAGATGGTGCTTTGGTTAGGGAGGTGGGGGTGTAAAACACTCATCTCTCATGCTGGGGAGCCGTGTTCGATCCCAGCATGGCCAAAGTCTACTTTTCAACCACAGGTCACATTTAACATTTTCGTTATAACATAACATATGACATATATAACATATAACACATATAACATATGACTAACCCAAACCATAACCTTAACCGAGTTGTTTTATTTGACTAAATATAACCAGGAAATGCAGCGCCGCCAATCCCACCGAGCCCGTTTTACGCCTCCACCACCCCAACCACCACACCCTGGCCCCGCCCCCGAGCCTCCCCCGCTGTCACCACCGGGCCGGACCTCCATGGGAGCGTTCTTAACCATTACATCCAGCGAAGGTCCAATAATGGTGTATGCGGTTTTTCAGTGACGTCTTGTGGTCTTGTTGTCCAGGGATTTGAACTGGCAAACTAGCCCTAACAGAAGGCATTAATCCAGTGGGCAGGTATTTTTATGTACCCCGTACCTCCAAATTGATCGGCTGATTGGGCGGTTATAATGAAGAAGAATATGAGCGGTTGAGAAAATCTAAATGAATTGCGTCTGATGATTTCAATGTCATGCAATTAACGGCGTTACAATTAACACATTGGACCGCACAGGGTGTCACGGAATGTGACTGCATGCATGTTGTGGATTTTAAATAAGCCTCACCTAATATCTCAGCTTGTTTTAGCTGTTGAATATTTCATTTGTGATTTGAATATTTCACTGCTTCAAACAACATCCAATTTGGATGATGGAGTTTTTACAGGATTTCTCCCTTTGATGCAAATAAGAAAACTAGACAAAAGCAGCTCTGAGTTTGAAATGAAGTGCAAGTTGAGTTCCAGATGCTATCGCAAATCTTCTGATCTCTTCACAAAATATCCATTCATTTACATTAATTAGTGCAGGGGCAACACTTAAACTCACCTCTTTGGATATACATCGTTAGATTAAACTGTTATAAGGTATATGAGGACAGGGTCTTTTAAAGAAGACAGATTGGTGCTTTTCTGAAAATATAATTGTCTCTACTGGGAATTGTTTGCCTTATGATGATCAACTGGTTTATGCACATTATACTACATGACTGTTTTACATGAATAATCCACCCGCAAAATGAAAACTAATCATGAATCCATTATGTCATACGGACCCAAAAGCTTGGATTCCCGCCATTAACTCATTTTCAGCGTAGAAGAATTGTCTGCCAGTCACCGCCAGCATCTTTGATCATTATTTTCACTAATCTTTCAAGACCCACAGAATATTTTTATCTATCTATGTCTATGAATATATAAACACCGAATATCCCAAAAGAAATAAAAGAGCCTCTACTTCCATTCACTTGAAGGTCGTGTGTTCATCAAAAACGCCGGTAGGTTCGACAAAAAGCGGAGAAAAATGCATTTTTGTAAACAATACACGTAGTCATGTTCAAAGATCCTGAACTGAATCAAATGTCTCTGAGGGCGGATACTGGCCGGTGTTACACCAAACCATGTCCGTGGTCACAGCTTTCACTGTAACACGGTGGGTGAGGGAGATTCACTTCGCTCTTGGGAGAGGAGAGGTGGGGTCGCGCGCTCGTCTTGCTGGGCGGTAGGGATGGGCATTTCTAGCAAAAACACTATTCGAAATTCGCTGGCCAAATTCGAATTTAATTCGAATTTCGAAAATAAAAATAAAAATGTAAAAAAAATTAAAAATGTTTTTTTTTTTTTTTTTTTTTTTTTTTTTTTTTTACATTTTTTTTTTTTTTACATTGACATTTTCGAAAATAAAAAACAGTTTTGACAATCATGAGTGGTTCATTAAATATTTAGTAGGCTCAGGTCTGAGTGCCAAAGGGGTGCCAAAGTCACCCCCTCTCCCTCTTCATGGGATTTCATCCGCCATTCATTTTTCCATAAACCTTGCTTAAAATGCTTATAAAAATTGTTTTACTTGCTCAAACCAAGCGATTTGACTATACTTAGAATCAGGGGAGACAATGCAACATTTCACTCAAAAAAAAAAAAAAAAAAAAAAAAAAAAAAAAAATCCGAATTTCGAATTTCAATAATAAAAGTCGACCTTGATAATAACAACGATTATTCGAAAATTCGAAATTCGATGCCCATCCCTACTGGGCGGGCGACTCGTTCTCCCTGTCTGTGTCTGGAGGTCTGGAGGTCTGGGGCTCATCTACTGGCTGAAATGTACATGGTGTGAGAGCTGACAAACTGGATTACTAAGCTATCTGAGAGGAGAACTGACTTGGCTACGCTTGCCAGCGCCTGGTGAAAAAAAATCTGTGTCCGTATCCAAGTCTGTGTTCTCAGCACCGTCGGCTGGGTTAAAGCTGCCGGTAGCAGCTTTTTGACCAGCAGCAAGGTTGGAGCTTTTTCTGATGCTTTCCTCTGCTTCCTGGTTTTGTCGGATGTTTTTAACCCTAGGAGTGCTGCACTATTTCACAAGATGCATAAGCGAGCCGTCTATCATATGACAGTGAGAACACGGATCACGTGATTGGCGGGGAGGTAAATGCTGTTATATCACGTGAAAAGGTGGGGAAAGAGTTCATGAAGACCGTCAAGTTTCCTTTGCGGACGCGAGATGAGCTTCGTATTGTAGCGGTCAATCATTTCCGAGAATGAGAGAGTGAGTCTCTCATCAGAGTCTTCCATCTCATGTAGAACTCCTTCTCTGCTGGAGCCGGGTGCCAGTGTGAAATCACCGCATTTGACCACCTGCTTCAAATCTGATATGCGCTTTAATAAAACAAGGGAAACATCTAGAACTTTCTAAAAATATATGCTTGGGATGCAACAAACATACAGGAAGTCCTAATGGGGTTTGTGTGTGTGTGTGTGTGTGTGTGTGTGTGTGTGTGTGTGTGTGTGTGTGTGTGTGTGTGTGTGTGTGTGTGGATTAAAGGCCCAATTGTGCTCAATGTAAAATCCAGATACCCATATAGACGAAGCTTTCTGTCCGTACTCTGTGTTCATTTCATGCGGAATTCTGCATGTTTTCTGAAAGCCTACAGATACTGATGAAATGGAGCGGTACCACACACAATCACACATTTGACTCCCTACTGCCCACTAGTGGATGTATTGCTTAACATGATACCAATGGGGGTGTCCGGGTAGTGTAGCGGTAGATTCCCTGCCTACCAACACGGGGGTCGCAGGTTCGCGCCCCCGTGTTACCTCCGGCTTGGTCGGGCATCCATACATTGGCTGTGTCGGCGGGCGGGAAGCCGGATTGAGGGTATGTGTCCTGGTCACTGCAGTAGCGCCTTCTCTGGTCATTCGGGGCGCCTGTTCAGGGTGGAACTGGTGGGAATCGCATGATCCTCCCATGTGCTACGTCCTGCCGGTGAAGCCCGCCGCTGTCAGGTGAATAGAAGCGGCTGGCAACTGCTCATGTGTCGGAGGAAGCATGTTGCTAGTCTACGGCTCTCCCCAGATCGGCAGAGTAGGTGGAGCAGCATGGGGGATAATTAGCCAAGTACAATTGGGGAGAGGGGGAGGGGGGAATCAGAAAAACAACAACATGATACCAACGTGAAAGAGGCATGGAAGTATGTGGGCAGAGATGGTTACATCGTTGAAATGGATGCATTTATTTTCGGACGAACAGGGAGCATGAATGAGCTCTAAGCCAAGACAAGGGATTGAACTGGGGTGGGAGGGAGGGGCATTGATGTCCGAGCAGTTTTGGTTTCTATCCCTGATATGCACCAGGCTTTTCTCTGAATTTTCTTTGAAATTCTACAACAAGTGTCTGAAATCATTTCAGAACACAACTGTATGATCAGTGAACAGGAACCGGATGGAAACAAAACAAAACTAGAAAAGTGGACTCAGAAGAGTGCTGATTTCCGCCAGGCACCGCTACGCTACACCGCTACTAACCATGGCCTGACCAAAACCCAAATACGAAGGGAACTGCTATATGGGAAACACCAGCTAATGGAGTCAGATGGATAACACACACACACACACACACACACACACACACACACACACACACACACACACACACACACACACACACACACACACACTCACGCAGACACAAAACCAAACACATGATCTCCTGATAACAAAACCAAGATGGAGAAATAATAAAGAAATGTAAGTTGTTGTTGTTGTTGTTTTTAAATTCAGGATATAATGAAGTCTCACCCAGCATGGAGCAGGGAAGCCAATGCAATACTCTCATTAGCATGCAGCTGCTGGTGGGTGGCAATTAGACACACACACACACACACACACACACACGTTTTCTATTCATATGCGCAGCTTTTCCCTACTCACCTCCCCACACATTTAATTGTAATGTCAGACATAATTGCCGAGGCACTAATGGCAGATATGATTGCAGCGACCCTGGTCAGTCATCATAGATCAATAGCTTGTTAGCTCTGGAAAATTACAGCCTTCAGTCACAGTCAGCGGCAGAGATCGCACACAGGCTGCGACTGGATTAGCTACCTGACTGTATTGAAAAGTTGTCAGGCCGACCGTGTTTGCATGGCAAGCAGGCTGAGACTGAGCTGTCTACACTATTAAACCAGATTGGAAAGTGACTGAAACCCTGCCAGGATTGCTATTCAATTCAGATCAATCTTTCAGGTGTTTATCTGAAGCCATTTGGGATGAGGGCACCTGTCAATGAAACATTGTCTCCAGTACTGTGACTTTTTCCTTGGATTTTATGTTGATGCAGTTTGAGCCATGGTGGCTATCACTGCCCATGCTAACAAGCCAGTTCTTCCTCTGGCTGGATTAGAATTGTCTGTCATCATGACCCGGGGGAGCTGGCCTGTGGGGTGTCCTTCTTTTTCCCCTCTCTCTGCTCTCACATCTGTCTCTGATCTATATAGGGCTGATTGAGCATGGCGATGTTGGAGGGATGGGCATTTCTAGCAAAAACACTATTTGAAATTCACTGGGCCACCCCTAAAAAAACAAAACGCCAGTCAAGTGTTATATGGTCTCCCCTGATTCTAAGTATAGTTGAATCACGTGGTTTGACCAAATAAAAAAGAATGTATAAGCATTTTACGCAAGGTCCATGAAAAATAAATGGCAGATTAAATCCCATGGAGAGGAAGAGGGGGTGACTTTGGCATTCTATTGACCTTAGGTTAGTGTAGCTTCCCCAACGGAGCCAAGACGGCTCCGTTTGGATACTGGAGGGTTTTCCCCTCTAGGACAGTTCAATGAGTGCCACAAAATGTAAACAATCACAAGAAAATCAATTGTCGTTGACCCCTCCTCGTGACACCTGCTCCGACACCTGAAGTGTGGGCATTCTCTCTCTCTCTCTCTCTCTCTCTCTCTCTCTCTCTCTCTCTCTCTCTCTCTCCCTCTCTCTCTCTCTCTCTCTCTCTCTCCCCACCTGGCCGTCATCTGCAATCAGCGCACCTGTCCAGTATCAA
This sequence comes from Poromitra crassiceps, assembly GCF_964638095.1. Taxonomy (NCBI): domain Eukaryota; kingdom Metazoa; phylum Chordata; class Actinopteri; order Beryciformes; family Melamphaidae; genus Poromitra; species Poromitra crassiceps. Next base: position 21,523,422 of record NC_139625.1, on the reverse strand, counting down.
GTCATCACTCCTCTCCTCCACTACAAGAACACTGCAGTCGCCTGCTTGTCCTGAGTCTGCATTTGGGTTCAGCCGAGATACGTGACACCCTATTATTTGCAATTTACCTCAGTGGAATTGCCCTGACAATTAAATGACTTGAACCCATTTTGTCCCAGACAGGAGTGTAGCAAAAACCTATCTCTATTCAATCCAACTACTTGAGTTACCGTGGCTCCAAAAATCCAAATGTGGGTGTCTGTAGTGCATCACAGCATACTAAGTCCTGCACTCCAACTCGCTTTCTCCACGATGTTCTCCTACAGGAAAACCCTGGCACACTCACAGACCCACACACACACACACACACATGCACGTGTACATTACACAGCGATCACACAGATCATCACACACGGTGATCACGTGCCACAGAGATCACACAGATCATCACGCACAGTGATCACGTGCCACAACGATCACTCAGATCATCACGCACGGTGATCACGTGCCACAACGATCACTCAGATCATCACGCACGGTGATCACGTGCCACAACGATCACTCAGATCATCACACACGGTGATCACGTGCCACAACGATCACTCAGATCATCACGCACGGTGATCACGTGCCACAACGATCACTCAGATCATCACACACGGTGATCACGTGCCACAGAGATCACACAGATCATCACACACGGTGATCACGTGCCACAGAGATCACACAGATCATCACGCACGGTGATCACGTGCCACAGAGATCACACAGATCATCACACACGGTGATCACGTGCCACAACGATCACTCAGATCATCACACACGGTGATCACGTGCCACAACGATCACACAGATCATCACACACGGTGATCACGTGCCACGACGATCACACAGATCATCACGCATGGTGATCACACAGATCATCAGACACAGTGATCACGGTCACACACATTGATCATGGGCCAAATCCAAGAGGAAACGGACACAATAAGGAGACAAAAGCATATCGTCCTCGAACTGCTTCTTATCGGTTCAGGTGAGCCTCAACACTCGTTCCACTCAGGGGGAAGATGTGGATCGCTTTTCGGCATGTGAACCGGTCACCCACTTGCAGGAAGATTAGGCCCGCCGCCGACTTCACGAGAATGGAAGAGACAGCCGGAACACAAACCAGGGAGCTAAGATAATGGCTTTGTCACGTTGCATCTTGGATTTCGGCTGTGTCTTGCCTCCCTGTTGTGGAAATCTGTGGTTTCTAAGATTCAATCAATCAGAGAAGTAAAGACACAATCTTAAGAGTAATTTCCAAACCTGGAATAACTACTGTATCGACCATGCCAAATCAAAAGCATGTAGGGGAGGCCGGGGATGGTTGCAACATTGGATAGTTGTAACTTGTAACCCTCTCAATTCCTCCCATCAGGAGCAAGCTAGAAACCCTGTGATCAACTGTGAAGCTGCTCGTTTTAGTCCCAAGCCCACATGTGGACAGGAAAGAGGCTGTGAATAAAACTGGCAATTTTACAGAAACAAATTTGTGATTTTGAGGTTAGTAAGTTATGTTTCAGGGCTCGACATTAACGGCTGCCCGGTTGCCCCGGGCAACCAAAAAAAACATGGGGCAACCATTTCTTGGTCTTTGGTTGCCCCAGGGGCAACCACGATTTAACATGCAACAAAATATGTACAGCAGCAAACAGCAAAATATACACCAAATAAATGTTTTAATACTTGTTGTGAGTGACATATATGTGACATTTTATTGCTGTTACAATCGGAACGATGTTACTAATTACCAGTCGGAACCTACGTGATGCATGCTGCACGTGCGGTATGTTTAACGAGTACTGACTCGGACAGGTGGGGCTGCTCGCACACAATCACAGCGGCTGCAAGACGCAAGAAGAACCGCGTCCGCCCGCAGCCCCGCACAGAAACAAAGGACGAGGAAATTGTCATCGAGGTGAAATACCCGTGCGTCTTTGAACGGGACGGAAAACGAATACTATACTGCAAAAGCGCTTAATAGGTCTCATTATGCTTCCCGCATCGGCAAGTGTCCGCACGGAAAAGTGAGTCAAATCAGCAGAGGCGCCCCTCCACAAGGCTCCTGTGCAGACGGTTTTCGCCTGGCCGTGCACACCCCGAATTGTGTAACTACGTGGACGCGGCTGAGCGGACAAAGTGGAGTTTTCAAGACTCCAGCTCACTTCCGCGAGCAGAAACCCACACAGTGTATAAACGCTCCATACGTTTCCTCGTCAAGATTCAGTGTCTCTCATTTCCGTGCGACAGCCCAAACTTCAAGCATAATTCCAGCATAACGCTATACTGCAAAGCATGTAGCCTACAACAAGCCTACAACATACACCTCGACCAGGACATCCTTCAAAAACGTTTTACCACCGCGTATATGTGCTGAGGAATGATTTGCATCCCTGGCCTGTCATACGGGGTGAGAGAGAGAGGGATTGCAGGGCCGCTTCTGGGCCTTTTGGGGCCCTATGCAACATCAGAGTAGGGGCCCCAAACCACTGTCATAGTATCCCTGAATGAACATGAGGAGGCATAGGCTACTTCATTATCAATAACGCTTTTAATTAATAAATTAAGCACAATATGAACAATAACTGTTAAAAAATATATGAAAATGAAAGTTCACAAATATTAGTTAAATCCTTTCAGTGCAAATGCATTATAAAAACAAAAAATAAGATTTGTTTAGAAAACGAAATGACACAAATTTATTATTATTATCATTATTACTACTATTACACCCGGTGCGCACGCTGAATAGGCCTATCTATATACTATAGACTATTATACTTACTTTTCTGTCACATCGTCATTATTAAGCCGGCTTATGACTGCATAGTATCTTAATTACTCAAAATATAAGACGACTAAAATTGGGCAACCATATTTTTATTCGGGCAACCAAAAGCTCTTGCCAGGTTGCCCCTCCGGCAACCACTTTTAAAAGTTAACGTCGAGCCCTGTGTTTAACATAATTTGCTTTTTTGGCACAGCAGCACAGCCTTGTTATTATCAGAATTATCCAATTTAAATTAGGATAATCAGCCAACTTTGAAGGCAAATATCATGGGGTTAGCGAGACTTTTAATGCCTGGAAAGGTTTGGTGACACGTGTAACAAATATAAGTAGTTGGAACAGAACACACATGTTAGCAATGAACCCAGTTAACAAAGGCAGACATGCACACAAATTCCCACATCCCAAATGCCATCCCAACTGACCCAGCGTATGGGGTAGGATGTAACAATCCTGTCCTTATCTGTTTTGACATAATAACTCCCTTTCTATGTGCCTTGGAGATGTTGAAACTAATCTGTAAAAAGAGTTTACACCAGTTGAACGATCTAACTCGAATGAGCAACCAGATGGACAGAAATGTGAAGTGTTACAACCCTCCCCGGTCTCCCCTTCTCGACTGAGGTTGAAGGAGACTCGACCAGAGGAGTGCGCTTCAGTGTTAAACACAAACAATCCTGACAGTATTGCACACTTCTACATTACAGTAGCCACCAATTAACACCGACACTCAAATGACAAAGACAACACAGGCTCCACAACCACTGTCATATCTATTTTTTCCAGATTGTTCCCCCATTTTTCCCCAATTGTACTTGGCCAATTTCCCCCTGCTGCCCCTGCCCCACCCTCTGTCAATCTGGGGAGGGCCGTAGACTAGCACCATGCTTCCTCCGACACATGCGCAGTTGCCAGCCGCTTCTTTTCAGCTGACAGCGGGGAGCTTCACCGGCAGGACGTAGCACGTGGGAGGAATCACGCTATTCCCACCAGTTCCCTTCCGACCCGACCAGCAGGTGCCCCGGCCGACCAGAGGAGGCGCTAGTGCAGCGAACCAGTGTCATATTGAAGCAATATATCACAGGAGAGGGAGTGCCGTTGTATCAGCATAACATCAGCACGGCTGTGATTCGGTCGTTGGCAACAGGCTGCAGGCCAAGTGCTGAAGATAATCATATGTTGATATCCAGTAACAACAGCACGACCTTGATATTGCGTTTACACGACAGTTGTATAAACAAAGCTATCAAGCGGTAATTTGAGACAGATGATTTTTGTCTGTTATTTGCCCCCACCAACAAAAGCAGTCCCCTCAAGATTCCACTACCAAGTGTTGCCAAGCAACAGGTAAACTGTTTCCCAACTGCAAGCTGAATTTTAGGTTAGTCTCTCCACACACAAAACGCTGTGTGTGTGTGAACGCAGCCTAATCAAGGTTACATTAGACACCACCTGTGAAGCAGAGTGATACATAACAGCACATCGTCCCAGTGCTGGTATCCTGTATGTATCAGCAGTCAGCACTCATGGAATCCCCCCCCGCCAGTTTTTCTCCCCAGCTGTACTTCACCAATTCTCCCTGCCAAGATGTCAAGGTGGTCATTGCTCCGCCCCCTCTGCCGATCTGGGGAGAGTTGTAGACGAGCACGTGCCTCCTCCGGTATGTGTGCAGCCGCACAACAGCGAGGAGTTTCTGCGCTAGTGCAGCGACCGCCAGGACACCCTTGATCCGGCTTCCCACCCCTCCTGTTGGTAGGCAGGGAATCTACCGCTGCACTACCCGGGCACCCTTCATGGAATTGCTTGACCGGTCCGGAACTAACTGCTGTGTCAAACAAGCATGACCATAAAATTGCAATCGTTCATATTTGTTAGGACGCACGAGGAAAGCATTGTGTGTATGTGTGTGTGTGTGTGTGTGTGTGTGTATGTGTGTGTGTGTGTGTGTGTGTGTACCCCTTCATTGCAATAGCTCTCAACCAGATCCACTGTGTTTTCCCCTCATTGACTTAAATGTCCTAGATCTGTCTTTGACTGAGCATCATCTTCAAGTGTGTGTGTGTGTGTGTGTGTGTGTGTGTGTGTGTGTGTGTGTGTGTTCGTGTGTGTGTGTGTGTGTGTGTGTGTGTGTGTGTGTGTGTGTGTGTGTGTGTGTGTGTGTGTGTGTGTGTGTGTGTGTGTGTGTGTGTGTGTGTGTGTGTGTGTCAGCAATCAGCACACGCCTATGTGTTTCCGCTGCTTCACATTACCCTGCTAAAGACATTAACATTTCATCCACTGAGGTTTGTCAACTGGATCTCATCAAACTTTCATCTGTAATGAAGGAGGCAGAGCTGGAGGGAGATCCCCCTGCGTGAGGTGAACTAAGAGAGCTGCCGGGGGGGGGGGGGGGGGGGGGGACACACTCAATTCCGACGAGGTTATCGCCGGTAAAAGCTGTATGTTTGGCCATTTTAAATAGAACACAAATAAACACTCTTAATTATCTGTGAGTAAAGCTTAATTTATACTTATTATAAAGTGTCGCTCAGCACATGGTCGCAGACGAAAAATAAAGTGTCGCTCATGGTGTTGCATTTATACTTCAGAGGACGTTCGCCTCGGTTCAACGGTCACGTGACACTCGAACGCTATAAGCAGCTGCAGAGAGGGAACGAAATGCACAGTGAAACCACCTCGGAGGCAAGATGTAACGTACTTGGCTGCAGCCGCATATAAACAGCACACAACCACACAACTCACCTCCTCTCTGTCTGGGAACAACAAGGAAGTGTGAAGTGCGTGCCGTCTATATAGCCAATCAGACTTGCGCTATACTATGACGTAGTCAGCGACGCTAGACATTTCACCAGGTAGCAGACACTGCTCACCGACACTTGAAAGTGTCGACTCAAGTCCTCATTTCTGTCGGCGACCGTTTCAAAACTGTCGACAGACTAAGCATAAATTGGGCTTTAGTGTTCCCACCAGAGTGGTTTCACAGCAGTCCTTTTCATCTCTAGCACGTCCCTGGAAAGCTCTCCGTTGTAGCAGGGCCGGTCTCTGTAAGCTCTCCATTGTAGAAGGGCTGGTCTCTGTAAGCTCTCCATTGTAGCAGGGCTGGTCTCTGTAAGCTCTCTGTTGTAGCAGGGCCGGTCTCTGTAAGCTCTCCATTGTAGCAGGGCCGGTCTCTGTAAGCTCTCTGTTGTAGCAGGGCTGGTCTCTGTAAGCTCTCCGTTGTAGCAGGGCTGGTCTCTGTAAGCTCTCCGTTGTAGCAGGGCTGGTCTCTGTAAGCTCTCCATTGTAGCAGGGCTGGTCTCTGTAAGCTCTCCATTGTAGCAGGGCTGGTCTCTGTAAGCTCTCCGTTGTAGCAGGGCTGGTCTCTGTAAGCTCTCCATTGTAGCAGGGCTGGTCTCTGTAAGCTCTCCGTTGTAGCAGGGCTGGTCTCTGTAAGCTCTCTGTTGTAGCAGGGCTGGTCTCTGTAAGCTGTCAGTTGTAGCAGGGCTGGTCTCTGTAAGCTCTCCATTGTAGCAGGACTGGTCTCTGTAAGCTCTCTGTTGTAGCAGGACTGGTCTCTGTAAGCTCTCCGTTGTAGCAGGACTGGTCTCTGTAAGCTCTCTGTTGTAGCAGGACTGGTCTCTGTAAGCTCTCTGTTGTAGCAGGGCTGGTCTCTGTAAGCTCTCCGTTGTAGCAGGACTGGTCTCTGTAAGCTGTCAGTTGTAGCAGGGCTGGTCTCTGTAAGCTGTCAGTTGTAGCAGGGCTGGTCTCTGTAAGCTGTCAGTTGTAGCAGGGCTGGTCTCTGTAAGCTGTCAGTTGTAGCAGGGCTGGTCTCTGTAGACCCTCCGCCAGCCTCGGACGAGGGATGCACCAATATGAACACGTTGGCCGATACGATGACCGTTATTAACATTGCTGTTATGGCCGATAACCGACATTTACAGATGTCCCATAACCGATGTTAACGTCGCTGTTATCTCGCTCATTGGACTGATAGGATAATATAAAAAGATGACTAACATCGACGGATACCGATATGATTGCCGAATCGATATATTATTACACATCCCTACCTCGAACCCATGAGTCCCGCGTCTGCTGATAAATGGACGACCAAAATACGGCCAGTCTCAAAAACACACTCCTGAAATTGAATAAGGATTAGCGCCCTCTATCTTCCGGACATACGGTACTGCAGAACTTTTGTCCAACAATGGAATTCCAACACAAGCCAGAAAGCATCTCATCCTCATGTGAGGCAAACAGCTTCTTATAACGGCTTCTTATCCGTTCAGGTGAGGCTCAACACTTGAGTCGTTCAGGTGAGGCTCAACACTTGAGTCGTTCAGGTGAGGCTCAACACTTGACTCGTTCAGGTGAGGCTCAACACTTGACTCGTTCAGGTGAGGCTCAACACTTGACTCGTTCAGGTGAGGCTCAACACTTGACTCGTTCAGGTGAGGCTCAACACGTGACTCGTTCAGGTGAGGCTCAACACTTGAGTCGTTCAGGTGAGGCTCAACACGTGACTCGTTCAGGTGAGGCTCAACACTTGAGTCGTTCAGGTGAGGCTCAACACTTGAGTCGTTCAGGTGAGGCTCAACACGTGACTCGTTCAGGTGAGGCTCAACACTTGAGTCGTTCAGGTGAGGCTCAACACTTGACTCGTTCAGGTGAGGCTCAACACGTGACTCGTTCAGGTGAGGCTCAACACTTGAGTCGTTCAGGTGAGGCTCAACACTTGAGTCGTTCAGGTGAGGCTCAACACTTGACTCGTTCAGGTGAGGCTCAACACTTGACTCGTTCAGGTGAGGCTCAACACTTGACTCGTTCAGGTGAGGCTCAACACTTGACTCGGGGATCATGTGGATTGCTTTTTGACAAGTGAACCGGCGTCAGCCACTTATACAGAGATCAGGCTGACTTCACGAGAATGGAAGCCTGTGTGGATATGTACGATCAAAATTATTTCTATCCATCAGATAATCATCCGTTTGCACATTGCCGACTGGAAACACGGCGACCCAGACACACAATCTGAATCCACAAGAAAAATAAAGAATCTGGGACCCTTTGGGATCTCCTCAGCGCATCTTGGACAGCAGTGTTCTCACAAAATTCACTTTCATGTAACGGCCCAAATGTTTGCTCCACCCTCGCTCCCACAGGGAAAGCCTTGCAGACATTTTGTTTTTAGATACAGGATAAAGACTGCGGGTCGCTCTAGTGCCCCATTTTCAAGCTCCTAATGAAATATGCCATTGCTGGATGTCAATCAAGCGAATACACCTGCTTCCGAGGCCTTTACCTATCCACCTTATTTTTGAATGCCCCACTGTAAAAAAGAATCGTGGGTACAAGGTCCGGTTTAACGTGACTCATTGTTGCCGCTTGCCATTTCCTTTGTTAATACTCTGGCTGCAGACCCGAATTATAAACCGGAAGCTGGAGTCCGTTATAAAAGTTATAAATATAGTCACGTTATAAACAACTAACCAACGCTGGAGGTCCGTATGGAAACTAGAAATGTGTGTTACTCGAAATGGTTAAAAGTTAAATCAATTTGGTGGCGTTTTACTGCCATGTAACATAGCTAGCTAGCCGCTAACATTAGCCACAGTTAGTAGCCGACTACCCACAATGCATTACGTTATCCCAGCACCCGAATGACACGGCTGTAGAGCAGAATGGCTCTGGTGTAAAAGGGTAAAATCCTCATAGACGTTTTTTTTGTCAAGTTAAAACCATAGACTGTAAAACAGTCTATTACACCGGAAGTGGAAGAGGCACCCATCAGGCATCATGGCAGCTAGAAATAAGGTGGATAGCTCACTCCATTATCATGCTACTGAAAGAAAGCGGGGTGACAACTTCCTGTCAGGAACTGAGATGAAGAAAAACAGATGACAAGATGACGCTTTCAGCACAGCCCTCTGAGACACACCTGCTCACATTCATACATATATGCATTTAATCAGCGGGGTCAGAGGTGAAGGGCCAGCAGCAGAGCAGCAACATGTGAGGCGTAGAGTGGAACCAAATGAGTACGCTGTGAGACACAACCCTACACACTACCAATGCACAACCGGTCTCCAAGCAACGCATCTTCAGGATGCTACCAAAGTGCAAAGAGCAGTTAACATGACATTACATTACATTACGTGATTTAGCAGACGCCTTTATCCAAAGCGACTGACACGATCACATTTTGTCAACAGTACAGAAATCAACTATGCAACACAAGCTATGACAGCTAAGACCTTTTGGAGGAATAGAGTAGCACTTGTAGAAAGTAGTTTGAGAAAGAATGAGTAACATTATTATTATTTTTATTTTTAGAAAAGGGAGAAAGATGTTAGTTCAATCAAGACGGGCCCAGGTGGAGCCTGAAAAGGTGTGTGTTTAGTCTCCGCCCAAAGATGGGCAGTGATTGGGCCGTCCTGACCGAAGGGGCGGGGCTCGTTCCACCATTGTGGCGCCAGGGACGAGAAGAGTCGCGATCGGGATGAGCGATTTTTGAACCCACGTAGCGGAGGAGGGGCGAGGCATCCTGCACTGGTGGAGGAGTGGAGGGAGCGGTGAGAGGTTTGGAGCCTGACCAATAGATTGTAGGTACAGAGGAGCTGTCTGGTGTACCGCCCTGTAGGCCAGTACCAGACCAGTACCGTCTTGAATTTGATGCGTGCCGAAATGGGAAGCCATGGAAAGCATGCAGCAAAAACGGTGTGCGTCATCTACATGAATGGCTGTGTTGGAAGTCTTCCATGTCTGTCTGTGACCAGTGACCACACCCCCTTGTTGAGCTCTGGGAGGAGCAACAAGCACAGCAACAAGCCACAAGTGTGCTCACGCTGCCATTGAGCCTGAGCCCTCATAGGAGGAGAAACCATCGTTCGGTTTGCTCCGCCACCAACCAGACGGCTCTTCTCTTTTGTGCTTGCTAATGGGAGTTTTCCATACAAAACACACGGCCTGGCATGGCGCCTCCCACAGCTGGGATTTGCATTTGCATTACTAGAGAAGGTGTGTCTTTAACTGGCGACTTGTTTGGAGTCGCAAAGCAGCGGCAGCGTCGATGTGGCTAATGGTCAAAAGTCGAGGATAAAACGGGGGGTAAACCATGCATTTCCTATAGTTTTTTCACAATAAAAGGTCTTCCGTTAGCTCGTCAGTGGAAAGCTTTTATTATTTTACGCAGCAGCATGAAATGTTTTCATCAGCTGAGCAGTACACAGCTCCGACCGATACGGCTGAAAGCAATCATAAAATAGTCAAATGAAAAGGACAAACCGAAACACAGGAGTGAAACTAAACTTCAAACCAAAGAGATTCAGTTATGAGCTACAAAAGTACAAACAGAGGCTCTTAGATGTCTGTCTCTCTGCTCTCTCCACTCCAGCACAGAGACAAGAGAGTCTGTCTCTCTGCTCTCTCCACTCCAGCACAGAGACAAGAGAGTCTGTCTCTCTGCTCTCTCCACTCCAGCACAGAGACAAGAGAGTCTGTCTCTCTGCTCTCTCCACTCCAGCACAGAGACATGAGAGTCTGTCTCTCTGCTCTCTCCACTCCAGCACAGAGACATGAGAGTCTGTCTCTCTGCTCTCTCCACTCCAGCACAGAGACATGATCTGTCTCTCTGCTCTCTCCACTCCAGCACAGAGACAAGAGAGTCTGTCTCTCTGCTCTCTCCACTCCAGCACAGAGACATGAGAGTCTGTCTCTCTGCTCTCTCCACTCCAGCACAGAGACATGAGAGTCTGTCTGTCTCTCTGCTCTCTCCACTCCAGCACAGAGACATGAGAGTCTGTCTCTCTGCTCTCTCCACTCCAGCACAGAGACATGAGAGTCTGTCTCTCTGCTCTCTCCA
>NC_139625.1:21502767-21507767 GCF_964638095.1 Poromitra crassiceps | reverse complement strand
CATCATTTTCTGCGAAGTATTAGTAAAGTTATAAGCGAAGATCGATTCACAAGGATCTGAAAGTTGTCTCCGCCATTTTGTTTTTGAGGTACTTTTAGTAAGAGAGTTGCGCCATCATGCGTCCATAATGACGACTAGTGACCCTCCATACAGCAGATCAGGAGAAAGCTGTTTGTCTCGAGCGCAGCACTGCCATTTAGTAAGAGAGTTGCCATGGTAACCAATAACCCATGGCCATGGGTTATTGAACTCGGTTACTGGAATTATACAATGGCTGTGAACCAATCAGATTGCTTGATTTGAGAGAGCCATTTTATAAATATATATATATATATATATATATATATATATATATATATATATATATATATATATATATATATAATTTGTTGTTGTTTTTTGTCTAATGATCACCATTAGGATAAGTCATAGTCCTGCTTCACCCACCTGTTTATTTACCACAGCTGCACAGCTTAAAGCTCCCCTCTACACTGGCTTTTGATCCACATGGACAAATGGTGGTGCAGTTCAGAGGCTATGCTGCCCCCTGGCGGACAGAAATATGCAAACAAAAACAGGCATTCCTTTTCCATTTCACTGCAGTCCAGCAACTGTTAACCTTGTGACCACTGTTGTGTGCTTATTAATTAAAAAGCAGATGCATTACTAATGACTTCATAATTTCAAATACAATGTTGTTACCCTACTTATTATTACGAGGGAGCAGTCATTCATTACACTTATAGGCACATAATTTTTTCCCCTTAAAATGGATTGACTGCATCCTCTATAATAGTAAGTTTCATCTCCTGTGAATGATCAGGGAAAGTAACCAGCATTGATGTCCAATGTTATTGTACAATGTTACAGTAATTGTCATCCTTTTGCTTGTTAAGTGAAAATAGCGTTCTTCAACCAAAATGTGGTGTATTTTCAGCCAGTTTTCATCTGTAAGAGGGATGGAGATTTATTATTATTATTATTATTATTATTATTATTATTATTATTATTATTATTATATTGTTGAATTCCATTTCAATGTAGCATTTAGACTAGAGTGTACATAACAAAGATAGAATTGTTTTATGGGTAACTGTAACATTATTATGGAATTGAACAACATTGTATGATTCATTTCCGGATAAAGTGATGCTGGTCTCACAAAGCAGAAATAGATGGAGAGATAGTGTGTTTTTCCCACATGTGTGATCACTGGAATATCACCCGCAGCTCATAGGCCATATAATATTATGATAATATACATGTGTGTGTCAAAGTGATCCAGTCTCTATTTTTATAAGCTGTTAAACATTAACCTGGAATATTTTTTATAAGCTGTTAAACATTAATCTGGATTCAAATCGATAACCCAAGACTGGCAGTCAGATTTCCCTCCTGGCTCAGATGTACATTATTAGATTTATTGAAGCCACATTATAGGTTTGAGTGACAGTTCTTTATAGGTTTGAGTGACAGTTCTTTATAGGTTTGAGTGACAGTTCGAGGGAAGAGAGCATCTTTCATTAGGAGAGCCATAATGCAGCTCTATTCCACATTTAATCTGGTGAGATTTGCTGAATACCCCCTTTGTCCATCATTTTTATTTGATCATTTTATTGAATGCAAAATACATAGAACAAAGAAGAAAGCAGAACACAACAAATCTTAACAAAAGGTCACAGTTTAGCTTTCCGTGCCCCCCAAAAAGTCCAAAACAAACAAGAGTTTATGCATGTGAGGTACTGTAGTTTAGGCCAGTGATTCCCAAGGTGTCTTCATATCAAGCATCCCTAATGTAGCCCACATTAGTAATGCAGCCCACATTAGTAATGTAGTCCACATTAGTAATGTAGCCCACATTAGTAATGTAGTCCACATTAGTAATGTAGCCCACATTAGTAATGTAGTCCACATTAGTAATGTAGCCCACATTAGTAATGTAGTCCACATTAGTAATGTAGCCCACATTAGTAATGTAGCCCACATTAGTAATGTAGTCCACATTAGTAATGTAGCCCACATTAGTAATGTAGCCCACATTAGTAATGTAGTCAACATTAGTAATGTAGTCCACATTAGTAATGTAGCCCACATTAGTAATGTAGCCCACATTAGTAATGTAGCCCACATTAGTAATGTAGCCCACATTAGCCCACATTAGTAATGTAGCCCACATTAGTAATGTAGTCAACATTAGTAATGTAGTCCACATTAGTAATGTAGCCCACATTAGTAATGTAGCCCACATTAGTAATGTAGCCCACATTAGTAATGTAGTCCACATTAGTAATGTAGCCCACATTAGTAATGTAGCCCACATTAGTAATGTAGCCCACATGTAGCCCACATTAGTAATGTAGCCCACATTAGTAATGTAGTCCACATTAGTAATGTAGTCCACATTAGGGTGACAGACACCCCCATTTGATGAGATTTTCTCTCAAGGACCCACATCCAAGAATATTTTTATTGGCAGATATGATTTTGTCCAGAATTCCATGACTATGATCTGTGTATTGTAGGTAGAGGTTAAGAGTGAACCTATGACAAAAATGGGAATTGGTCTACATTATCTAATTGTGGTAACGTTTACTTAAATTTAACAAAAAAAAAATCTGGGTACCCCCTGGAACCGGCTCAAAGACCCCTGGGGGTCCCCCCGGACCCCACTTTGAGAACCACTGGCTCAGGCTACTACTAGCCACCTATAGTTTTCCTGGCATAGAGGGAACTGTTGCTGTCATAACCTTGCTTAAAACTCCTTGAGCTGACTGATGTATTGGCATTGTGTATATCGGATTCGCCCTTGAGACACCCGGGTTCAAAACTCAGTCTGCTTCGCTGCCCATGAGCTAGCTTTGGATAAAGTATACAATAATCAATGGTAAATGTGTGGCCAACACGCAGCAGCCACAGCTGTCCAGACAGTACACAGAAAAATACGCATTTGTCATCCGCCGGCCGGCGGCCAGTGCTTCAATTGGAGCAGAGCGCTGCAGGGAGCCCCTCGAACGGGTAAAACAACTTAAGCCTAAATAAATCCCTTTCATAACAGATGTATGGCAGATGAGCCTGTGACAGTGACTGAAGGAGGGGTGGGAGGGTGGAGAGGAGAGGGATGTTGGATAGATGGATGGATGGATGGATGGATAGATAGATAGATAGATAGATAGATAGATAGATAGATAGATAGATAGATAGATAGATAGATAGATAGATAGATGGTATAGTTTTAATTCAACAATTCAACACAGTAGGGAGATTCTGTGTCATAACACAAGAAAAGGCCAAGCTGCAGTCATATGACGATTTTGAAATTTAGAATTTAAAATAATAAAATATATCCCTCCATGACTTTTCTTGGTACAAAACATCTTAGTTAGTCAAAGTCACCCAAGGAAATAGTATTTACAATTACAAACACCCCCTGCACTTGATGACTTGCTGGCTTTCTCTGACTTAGACCCCCAATCCATTGGCTTTTCAGTGGCTACTAATTCTTGCTAATTGGCTAGTGTAAAACTGAACTCCGAAATGCTTCATCTGCTCACAGCTCCTTGTGATGAATGGAAATGGGTTGAATGGAAAGTGTAGCCTACATACTGTAGGCCTACATTACAGCCAAACACTGCCTACATAGGCCTACATGATGGCCAAACACTGCCACCAGCCGGTGATACTGTACAGTTCCCATTACCATTGGTATCACCACGTACTGTACAGTAAGGCTTGGACTTTAAAGGGTTTTACTCCCAGCAGCACTGGAGCAGTCAAGCTCTCAGGATAAACAAGTGGTGTGTCCAACTCCAAAACGTTGTGGAGGAGATCCCTCAACTGTAGGCATATTCAGGAACCAAAGCAATATCTGCACCCACGTAAATAAGCTTCAGCGCTTTATAATGTGCTGCACTGGCACAGTCTGAGACAAACAGGCACTGGAGGAACAGATAGAGCTGGAGGTTGTAACCAGGGAAAGGGATGTCTAGTCTAATGCGTTCATTCTGACTTGCTGCCATGGGGTGGCGACCTCGGATGAATAGGTGTATGCATCTGCCTTTCTCATCGGACTTAGTTTCAGACTTAAAAAGCACCTTTTCTCCCAGGTTGTACTTGGCCAATTCCACCTCACTGTCCCTACTCTCAACATGAATCTAAAGAAAATAAAGAGTCAATGACAATAATAGTAAAGCACAGTTCCATCATTTGTATTAAAGGTTAAAACTGACTGAAATCAGTCTGCAGACTGAGCTCTGCATCCATGTGGTTAAAGCAATTATCTTTGAGCACTGTCCGTCAGAAATGTTCAAACAGTTCTTTCTTTTTGCTGCAAGCATGGGTCTTTCTGTTCCTGAGTATGTCTAACAGCAGTCAAACCAGTCACGGATGGCTATGCATGTGTGCTAGCCATGATGCTATAATGTGTGCTCTGCTCATTGCTTCCAGATTAATTCAGTTAATTCAGAAAAAACATATACATATTTCAATTCGGTGATCAAAATCGGTAAGTGTTTAAATCATGATGAACATTTTAAGCTTTGATCGGATGTAAGCTACAAGCAACAAGAAAAACACATGTACACAAAAACATTAATAAAAAGGATATCAGAGACAAAGAAATACACACTGTTAATCAATTGAAAGTCAAAATTTGACTTTGGCATTCTTTTTTCTGAAGGCATCAAACTCAAAGGTACATATAAAAAGTAGAGCGCGCACATCCACTCAAATTGCAGGTGCAGGACAAAAGCAATGAAACATATAAAAATAAATAGAGTCCGCACACTGCTTGACTTGCTCCCAGTCGATTTATTTTTGACGTTTCGGTCAACAAGGACCTTCTTCAGAAAAAAAAAAAAAAAAAAAAAAAGAAGAAGGTCCTTGTTGACCGAAACGTCAAAAATAAATCGACTGGGAGCAAGTCAAGCAGTGTGCGGACTCTATTTATTTTTATATCAAACTCAAAGGTGTAATGAGAAATTTCAACAAAATTGTATTTTTTG